>NW_026618805.1:0-10761 GCF_000801105.2 Raphanus sativus
CCGAAACTAAGTATAATACATAGATATATCTCGGGTATATAACATAAACTAATGTTTCTTCATCTTTCTATCTGAGCTAGATTTAGTTACATCAACATATAGCAGTATGTCTTCAGTGTACCAGTAGATATATAACGATATATATCTTGAACTCTATGATTTACCTAACTTAGAAATTGTGTCATAGGCTCTTATGCCTTTTACCTTATGTGACGCCTAAGGAAGAATAGGGGTTGCACGTGTTGTACTATATTCTGGGTTTGGTATATTACGTATTCTAGGCAAATCCGAAAAAAATGGAAACTTCCATTTTCTGTTTTAGAAGTTTCCTAAATCTAACCTAAAAATCTTGGAGAATATTTTTCATTTTTAGGTTTAATGAGATGAAAATGACAGAAAAACCCCCGTCTTCAACCTCAGATCTGCAAGTCTGTAGCCGTTTTCTGCTTTCTTTTTTTTACGATTCCTTTTTTTTTCTTATTAATATTGTTCGATTTGAGGAAATATATCATACTTGTACCATAACTTGTGATTCTGAACATGAAATCGACGAAATTATGAACTTTTTACGTTAGTCCGAGTAACTGACCGAGTATGGCCAAATCTCCGCTGTCCATGGCCGGGTAACGTGTTTCCGGCGAGTAATCGGACGCTGAGAGCTCGTTTTAGAACAGGTTCATAGGATTGATACCGACAGTCAGAACAAAGATTCTCTACTCATTTTAAATCACCATTGATAACAGGTTGAAGGTGCGGCGGAGAAGATGAGTAAAGAGAAAAATAAATTTGGGTACAAGTATTAAGTGTTTTATCTCTTACGTGGATTTTTTTTCTTCAGTTTTATACTTTTTTTTTAATAAAACCTTAAATCAAAATATTATAATTTTTAGTTAAAAATAATTTGGTTAATTAAAGGGTATAATTGGTATTAAAAGGAATGTAAATCCTATTTACCCAAATAATCTTCTAAAAATCTTAGTGAGACAAATTTAAATTGAAAGTGTCTCTTTTTCTAATTTTCTCTTATTAGTATAGTTAAACTAAAATAAACATATGTGAAGAAGTAAATAATTACATTTATAAATTTTCTTTTAACTAGTCAAGTATATAATTTAGTAAAAATTGTTAAAATTGTTATAAAAATATAAGCTACTTTTAGTTTTTTTTTTCGTCAAAAGATCATTATATTACTCAAACTTGAGGTAGTCTAGGTAGCCAGACCGGAATAGAACAAACAACAAAAAGTAACTCACTATGGAAGGATCTAGCTGTCTTAGCTAAAAAGTCAGAAATCTTGTTTTGAGTATGTGGTACAAGAATGATCTGAAAGTCCGGGAAGCATATCAGCAGCGTCTCTATTTTCTCCAGTTCCGTTGCAAAGCTCGGCCATCATTAGGAGCATCTATCATGGCAATCAGTTCCTTACAATCCGTCTCAAATCGCTGATACGAAAAGTGTTGCAGCATATTCTCCATTGCCCATCGTAGTGCCTCCACCTCCGAATGCACGGGGTGATTCACGGCGACTCAAGTTACGTGTTCCAATGAGTTGGATGTTTCCAGCATTGTTCATCCATACCCATCCACAACCCGAAAAAGGCGCATCTAATGTCCATAATCCATCTACTAAGAAAATATTGTCCAAACTTAGCGTTTGGAAATCTTGACGACCAATGTCTTGTACCACTGTAAGAATTCTTTCATTCGCTTTATACCAGGTTTGATATTCACTTTCTGTATATCTGACGAGCTCTAATGGATCTCTGTCTATTCTTCTGAAGAGTTTATCATTTCAAGCTTTCCATATGTACCAGATTAAACTACTTTTAGTTAAAAATAAATTAAACATTTAAAATAAATTTGTATTAAAAATTTAGTTACATGTTTGTCCTAGGGGGGGTTTATTCTAGTATAATATATTTTAATTAAAAAAAAACGCAATAAATGGGCGCATTTTGAGAAAAGTGAAGTCGCTGACTAGGGAAGAGTATTTACTATTGCAATCTTAGTCACTGATGACTCGATCTTCGTTTTAAGGTGCTGTGTGATGTGGAAGTTCCAACACTTGACGAATCAATGATCAAAACTTTTGTTATAGCTTCTGTCCATCGCATCTTTTACCCCACCAGTTATTCATCAACCTTGTCGTCTTCCCTTCACATCCTCAGATTCGATCGTCGGACCTTCTCAGCAATGGCCGGAGCTGGCGGCGAAGATTTCGTAAAAGGAAACGTTTATCCGAATGGCGTCGCTGTCATCACTCTCGATCGAACCAAAGCTCTTAACGCCATGAATCTAGGTAACATCTGTCTTGTTAGGTGATGATTGCCCTTTTGGAATTATGTTAGAGAACTCAAATTGGCTTTGGGAAGAGGTATCTGGTTCAGATATTAACTCAATCTGTCTGAACAGTAATCTTAGCTGGTTAATTTTTATTGATATAACAGAAATGGATTTGAAGTATAAAAGCTTCCTTGACGAATGGGAATCTGATCCAAGAGTCAAATGTGTCGTCATTCAAGGCAGCACACCTCGTGCCTTTTGTGCTGGTAATGGCAAATCTTTTGCTCGTTTCTTGTTTGTATCAATATAATGAATTTTTGTTGCATCTGGCCTTAACGCCTCATCCGAAATCAGAAATCTCTGTCATTGGAGTGACCGTTTATGAATGTTGCAGGGATGGATATTAAAGGAGTTGCTGCAGAAATCCAAAAGGACAAAAACACACCTCTTGTTCAAAAGGTTTGTAAATAAATCATGCTTTCTAAACATATAAGTTGCTTGAATTATGCAATATAATTAATTTGGCACCATATGAGAGAGATCTTTAGGTCAGAAAACCAATTGAAAATATATAACCATGGTCGTAGTCTAACTGCTGGTAGTGATGACTGATGCGAGTCAGATGATCACCAAAAATTAATTGTTAGATATTATCCAGGTTTCCTTGTTTAATCTCTGTCATCACTCTATGGACCATATCTAAGAGTACACAAGATACTGAAACTACTGTGAAATCATCTCAGTGCTCTGGTCATGCCTTAAAAAAAAATACTTGTTACCAACTGTAGCACCTCGTACTTTAGAACATGCTCTAAGTGTTGAAGACCACATGAAATTCTCTCTACTGAACATAATGAGTCCATAGGAGTACTAATTGCTAATTTAGAAACCGAAATCGTGTGACTATGGTTCATGGGCCTTGTTCAAATAGAGGTTACAGGTAACGATGAGCAGACCTCTTCCATTCTGACCCTTGTTGGAGTAGTCACCTCCAAATTCTTTAGTATGTTTAATATTTTTAGCATGATTCCAACTTTAAGATTTTGCTTCCTTAGGTATTTACAGCAGAATATAGCCTGATATGCGCAATTGCTGGTTACAAGAAACCGTATATCTCATTAATGGATGGAATAACAATGGGATTTGGCCTTGGCCTTTCTGGACATGGTCGCTACCGTGTGATAACAGAGGTACAAACCAATTAAGACTTGTTCTGCACTGTTTTTTGTGTAGCTAGTGATTGGAATTACAATCTGAACTCTTTTTTTCATATTTTGTTTTCTATTCCAGAGGACGGTTCTTGCCATGCCGGAAAATGGAATCGGGTTGTTCCCAGATGTCGGGTTTTCATATATAGCAGCTCATAGCCCTGGGGGAGGATCTGTTGGTATGCTCATATGAAATTCTTAAAACTGGCTGCTATATAGGTGTTGATTGCTCAGTGGAACTTTTGTTGCCAATAATAACCGCAGGTGCTTATCTTGGTTTAACTGGAAAAAGAATCTCCACGCCGTCAGATGCATTGTTCGTTGGTCTTGGGACGCATTATGTGCCATCTGAAAATCTAGCTTCTTTAAAAGAAGCCATTTTGTCAGCCAACCTGTCTGTCCTCCTCCTCCTTCGTCTCATTTCATTTATACTAATAGGCTTCATGGAGTCTGCATCACTTGTTTCTTCGCATCAATGTGCATATCTCTGTTTTGTCTCTCAAAGAATTCATACATGTCGGTGATGCAGGTCGGAGGATCCTAATCAAGACATCCAGGCAACTTTGTCGAAATACAGTGGGAATACTGAATCTGAGGCCCATCTCAAATCACTTTTGCCTCAAATAGAGTCAGCGTTTAGCTCAAATAAGTCTGTTAAGGAAACGATAGAAGAGCTCAAAAAGTATCAGGAAAGCACTGAGCCTTCAGGTATGATTACCCAGTGGAATTGTAAAAATGCCCATAGAGCCTTAAAATCGCTGCTTTACCTTTTGTTTGGATACAGTTGTAGAATGGGCTACAGAGGCACTCAAAGGTTTGGAGAAAGGAGCACCGTTTTCTCTTTACCTGACACAGAAGTACTTCTCAAATGTTGCATGTGCCAAGGGTAAAGCTGAGAACGAATTAGCAACAGTGAGTTTCAACACTTGAATTCTTTTATGTTTTCCCTCATCTAAGAGACTCTGTAAGACGAATATCGAATAATATTTAACCTCACGTATTAATTTCCTTCGTGAAGCTTAATGGTGTGATGAAGACTGAATATCGCATCGCACTAAGATCGGCCTTGCGTGGTGATTTTGCTGAAGGCGTCAGAGCAGTATTGATCGACAAGGATCAGGTTAATTCATTTTGCCCTCAAGTTGATGTTATCTATTGGACCAGAACATGTTTTTGCCCATCAAGTTCAAACAAAACTGATACTATTTGAGAAAACTTTATTGCAGAATCCTAAATGGAACCCGGCAAGGGTTGAAGACGTAGACGAGAACGAGGTGGAAGCTCTCTTTAAACCATTAAGTTCAGAAGTGGAAGAGTTAAATGTCTAGTTCTCAATTTGCTTTCTTTTCAAAGTGTTTCCACAAAATAAAGAAATCTTTCTTTGCCCATGTGTGTTTCAAGATACTGTTACTGTATAAGCTTCAATAAGTTGACAGAACTTATGTTTGCAACACAGTTTTAGACAAAAAAAAATATCAAGCAGAGGAAGCAGAGTTGTCATAAGTAGATCCCACGTGGTGGATTACGAATCCATAAATTTTACGTTTCAGTCGCTCTATCCTGTCGGTGAGAGGCATTGTTGTCATCTGGTTTTCTTGGTCCAACACGACCCTGTCCAGCCACTCGTTAACTTGTTTCAGATGAGACAGAACAGCAGCTATGTAACTACCGTCTAAAGGCCGCACTGCTGCGTTTTTCTTTTCTAATGACTCTTCCACGAACCCAATGAACCACATTTGCATTTCGGATTGTACGTTCACTGCGAATTTAGCCGTCTCCTTCATGCCTTCTACTTCTGTCCATATCCCAACAGTATTGTCTGAAACAAACAATAGCAGAAACTTAACAGTCTTGTATCTTTCCACGTCGACTGAAAATGGAAATTTGTTTCGGACTGTAAAACACAAACCCGTCTTTGTAGTGCATCCTGGAGAGAGGCGAGTGGGAGTTGATTTCTTAAAAGGTGATTCGTGGTTATTCTGGCTTTTCACCAGTGAGACAACGTCGAGGTTAGTAGCTAAAGCAGCTTCAACCCAAAGAGAGATTGGGTCTTGTTGTTCAGATGAAAAACGAATATTATTGTCTTCTGAAGCTATTGAGTTGACGATCTGACTGTATTTCACAACATCTTCATAGATTACCAAGAACTGGCTGATGATCAGCAGCGGATTCCCAACTTTAGCGGAAGAAGAAAGCTCCGAGAATTTACTGAAATGTTCACCAAAGCGATGGCGTCAAAGACCAAATGAAAGTCTAAACAAGACTGGTTGACAAAGTTTCTAATTTTGTTTTTTTACCTTAAACATCTTATGATGCACTCATTAGCATTAGCTTCCTCCAATGCTCGAGCAGCAGCTTTAGCAGCGAAGTTTCTTCTTTGCATAGCCTCCTGTAAAAGAGAAACAATCGATGAGGATACACCAACTCAAGTGGTTTTTATTCTCGATGTCTCATTACCTTTGCAAGTTTTGCAAGATCCCCTGAGATGCTATCCAATGGGACACTACCATCTGTCCATTTCCGATCATGATAAGTAATGTCTGAGACTTCTTCTGATGAACAGGACTTCACTTTCTCGGAGGAATCACTCTTCCGCCTATTTGCATCACTAAGACGTCTTGACATAGCAGCCTGCAACAAAACGTACATTATCAGTTTCAGCCCATCATCACACAGAACACTAAGGGGTCGGACTTGATTGTTACCTGAGTACGCAAAATTGCTTGAGGGTCAGGCTTATTCTTAACACTACTACCCTTCTCCTTCTGTTCATCCCAATTCTTCCGGATACCATGTTTAGCTGAAGATCCCACAAGAGCCTCAGAGACTTTGGGAATCACGGTTACCATCTTCTTCTTCCCCGAAGAATCTCCAGCAACCATGGGAGACATTCTCACACCACTTGAAAGCCTTCTTCCAGGAGAAATCGACATTCTTCTTCCACTAGGTGATGGCTGTCTGTATCTTGAAGGCACAAGAATGGACGGCTCTCTAACAACCTTCCTCTTCTCCTCACGCCCCGCTGCTGCTGCCGCAAGACTCGGCACTATGCATTTTGATGGAACCGGAGACGCAGATCTCCTCGCAACAGCAGCGGGGGATGGATCTCTCTCCACTGTAACGGAACTGTTCTTCTTCCCTAATGATGAGACACAACGTTGCTTAGCCGAGGAGGCTGGTGACGAGAATCTTTGTGGTTTCTGCTTGCGTATTATTTGGCTACGATTCTCTTCGTTTTGGTTAACCGGAACAAGCGCTTGTCTCCCATTTACTGTGACGTCATCATCATCTAACCGTTTATTGTTTAAGTAAACGGCGATTGGGTCAAGCGAGTACTCAGAATCGGGAACCGGCTGGATAACGAAATCTTGTTTAGATCCGCGTGCGATTAACGGCTGGGGAGTTCCGACGAAGGCGTGACGGCCAGCGACGGGACGGATTAATCCGGCGGCGCGTGGGACGGGGGTGGCGAACTCGAGGCGTTGGAGGTAGATGAACTGGCCGAGCTGAAGACGGTTGGTGAGGATGAGATCTGTGTCGCGTTCGGAGAGAGAGACGTAGGTGGAGTTTAAAGAGTCGGAGATCTGGACGTAGAAGCCTTGGTTGGGGCGTAGATCGGAACCCGCGAGGGCTGGTACTATTCCTGTGACTTGAAGGATTGCGGATCTGTGGTCTCCCGTGGGGCGTGTGTTGGTGTTCATGCATTGGAGGAGCTTGAGGAGGATTCCCCCTGTGAGAGACGCCATTTTGTTTTGAGTGTGGTGTGAGAAATGGGGATGGAGAGGGAGTTGAAGAATGAATGTAACGAGTTATTGAAGATTTCTGCCGTTATGAAAATTCAAATTTTGAAATCAAATCTTTTCCTTTATTTAAAAGTTAAAACTATGGGTTTGTCGTCCGAAATAGTAACAACCAATCAACCCCTTATTCTGTTTAAATTGACATTTTCTATATGTTTTGGTTTTATTTGTTGTCAAACATATTAGTAACATTGTATTATTTTAGTTATTTTCATTTGTATTTTTGTTGAACGTATCATTATCCTAATCTTCATAAGTGACCCACTAACCTTACATAATAATTGAAAGAGTTTTAGTTCAAGTAAAAAAAATCATAAAACAAAGGGAGATTCTCAATAATAG
Organism: Raphanus sativus; assembly: GCF_000801105.2. Lineage (NCBI taxonomy): Eukaryota > Viridiplantae > Streptophyta > Magnoliopsida > Brassicales > Brassicaceae > Raphanus > Raphanus sativus. The sequence continues at coordinate 7,633 of NW_026618805.1, forward strand.
CATCTTTTGAGTTTTTATCTCAAAAATAGCATTAGAAGCTAAAAGTTACAAAATAACATTCATTAATAGCTTAAGGGGGTGTATTCAACCGAGAGTTTCATGTGATTTGTATTAAAATGACAAATCCACTCTTATTCAAACATGAATTTTAAAAACTCATTTAAAATCTACTGTTATTGAACTTGACATTTTGTAAAGTACTCTAAAATCCACTGTTATTGAAAATATTTTAAGTTGTGGGATTTTAAAGTTTTAAGTTGATTTTAGGGTGTTTTGGGTGGAGTTTCTTAGTTAAAAAAATAAAACTCAAATCTCATTGTTTTAGATGATATTCTAGAGTAGTTTAACAAAAAGCACCTAAATCTCTGCAACTTATTAAAATCATCTAAAACTCCATTAAAAATCAAATCACATCAAATGTTAAATTGAATACATCCCCCTAAATGATCTTGATACTCTTGCTTTGTATTAAATAAAACAAAAAAAAATCAGAAAATTCAAGGAAAGAGGATGTTTTTGTCACCCAATATGAGGTTCTCCAAGTCCGTAAGTGTCCTACGACCAGGTCAGGAGCACGGGTCCTAAGAGATGGTTTCACCAAAGTTGTACAAGAGATGCTAGATCAAGACCAAACCGGCCTTAAGCAATTGCTGATCCAAGAGATGACCGAATCAAATATTGAAGATCCACCCGGTCCAAATGAGGTTCAAAATCAGTCCGGTCCGATCCAATTCTCTTCCATCGTCCATAACCAAGCCGGCTTAATCATCTCCACATTCAATCTTGGTTCGACCACAAGCCCAATTGCTTCCAGTTTAGAGACTTAGCTGCCTGATCGAGTTAAGGTAAACATGTACGATTTCAAATTTTATTTCTAACAAGTTTATTGTTTTTGGTTTATGTTGTTTCTTTATTTTCGATTTCTACTTAAGACATTATGGGCAACCTTGTTAGTCTTTTCTTTCTATTTTTGAGTCTAATAAATTCAAGGCCTCTGTGTTTTTTTGTGCAACTCAAGGCCTTTGTTTATCCTTTGCTTTAGAGTCCAAGTAGAGTCGGACTTATTTTGTAGCCCTTTACGCCTTAGAGTCTAAGAGAGTTTTGTTGTTTTCCCTCAAAGTCCTTTAGAAGGGCAAACCTGCATCAGGTATTTGAACCCCTTATGAGCGGCCGTGTATCTTTTTTTTTTACCTAAGCTAATATATGAGTTAGTTTGCCCCTAACAAAACCCTAAAATCTTTCCAATTCGTGTGAAGCCAACTTGAGAGCAAAACCTTGACATATCAAAAATCCGCCTCATTGTTCTTTGTGGAGTCTATCGATCCATTTTCATCCCTTTTCCGATATTGAGAGTGACACACGTTGAGCAAGAACCGGATCCATCTCTATCCATCCATTGATCTTGTTGAGACAGACACGTCCAGCGACCGGATCCCATATTCCATCTCTTTGTCTTGTTTACTTTCAAATCGCATATCATTTATGTTCTTGTCATCCATCCATCCATACAATCTGATCCATCCTGCATAACCATTTTATTCATCATATTTACTTTCATTTCATTCTTATAAAAAAATGTAAAAACTCAAACAGGATCACTCTTTGTTTCAGCTACCAATCGGAACCGTTGGACTAAACCTCAATTCTATATTTCTTGATGGCCAAAACCTTGCCCACAACAGGCGTTAGGACCATCGCCACGGTGTGCCTTGGCACATAAGGCGATTGCCTTTTAAAACACACTAGACCTTGACTCGCCCGACCGGACAGATATTTATTTTCTGTTTTTATTTTTTTATTTATATTAAATGATGAATTTGTAATATTTACACATAAATCCATATTGAAAATTAATTTTTGAAGTTATAATAAAAATAAAAATTAAAAGCTTAATAAAGTATTCTGATATAAAATTTAAATTTCTTAATTAAAATAATATGAGGTGGGTCATAATTTTTTCCAATTCCAAAATCTTAGCATCCCAAATAAAATAAATTTATAAAGACATAAAATAGATAAACCTATTTGGAACTATAATTTCTATTAAAATAAATTTGTTATAAGATAATTTAGCGCTGTTGTTGTTTATTTCTGGAGCTTGATCCGTGACCGTATAAATATTTTTTTCATTTTAATTTTTTCTTTGTACTAATGGTATAATACACACACACACACACACATATATATATATATATATATATGTGAATTTTTGGTAATATATATATATCGGCCTAGTACATGATTGTTATATTAGTATACATGTCAAAAGCGAAATGTTATATTAGTACACGATTGCAAATCATGTATAATATTTATAGCATGTAGTTGCAGGATCACACGTAAGTGATAGCACAATAATTTTCCTACTATACCATATGTAATTTTATCTATATTATTAAAAGTGAAGTACGATCTAGGTTTCTTTGAAAATATGGATAGGAGTCTTAAAAAAAATTGTTTGGAAACATAAACAGCAGTTTAAAAAGGAAATTTGTTTGGAAACATGAATAAGAATATTAAAAAAGAATATAATTTTGTTTGGAAACATGGATAGCATTATATTAAGAAACAAATAATAGACTTGTATTATTAAAAATTGAAAGTCTATTGTATTATGAAAAATTATCTATTTGGACCATCTTTAAAATACAAGAAAATAAGCTAATCTAATTATCTAAAAACATTTTTGTCTTTAAACTTTATATACATATTTCAAATCAAAATAATAATTTAAGGACTACTTATAACCAGATGGTCGAGGTTATATTTAACCGAAATTATATTAAACCAATCATATGTTAATGGATTGGGCCTTTAGTTTATTTCTAAGACATGACTGACCTCTCTTAATATTTAAGAGAGTCTCACATTGCTTATGAGACTTGTAATAGACGGTCTAAGCTCCATATATAAGGAGCCTCTTGTCTTTGATATTGAATAACACAACAACACCTTCACATCTTATTTACAACACGTTATCAGCACGAGACTCTAAACCCTAGCTAAAATCCGGCGACCACAAAAACCCTAATTTCGTCCATAACTTCAAACCGCCATATCTCCCTAACCGTAAGGATCCAGACGGCGGGTAATATATCAAACTGAAGCTATGGACGAGAAGAATCCAGC
>NW_026618806.1:0-10759 GCF_000801105.2 Raphanus sativus
CAACGCGTATCAGAGACCTGAGCTAAGGTTCATTACGGAGCCGGAGGCTGGAAGCTAGGGGCAATCTTCGAAGAGGTCACGATGAAGAGGAAGCTCACATCATAACAGAAGGAGCGCAGGACCCGGTCAAAGGGAAGCTGTTACAAATCCCTCAAATCACGGAGGGGATCTCGAGAACCAGTTGGCTACGATCAAGCGGGACCTGAGGCTGTTTAAAGAGAAAGCAAATCAAGAAAGAGAGGCTATTCAACCTTTATTCATTTTCACGATTATTCATATCAACTCTAAAGCATTTTTGCTATCTTTGTAATCATCAAGAGAAACATCTTCTGTAACCATTCTTTTACCACATTATCAATACAAATCGAAGTTCATTCAACAAGTTATTACGGGATTCGGCCCGCGTTATCTTTCCCTAACCTTTCCTAAACCTTAAACCTGATCTAAAAATCTAGGTGGTGAGTTTAATCCCTCACAATTGGCGCCGTCTGTGGGGACGAAACAATCGAATCCCTTACTTTAACTTGAGGATGAATTCTACCGATTAGACAACAAATCCGTCTGATCTTAACCTCCCGATTCAGAGCGATGGCTCACCGAACGACGGAGGCTCTACCCTTGTAACCTCGGAGCCTCGACGTGGCGACCACCGATCCGGACAGCAGCTTCCATTAACGCTCGAACGAGCCAGACTACAACCGGAGCTACTAACCAGAGATCGTCAAGTGGAACCGCCCCCGGGCTTCCAATCACCGAGAATCCTCAGCAGCAAGCCGCTCCGAATCAAACGGAGGCTCAGCTTTCTGAGATTCGTCAGATGACGATGCAACTAGTAGACAAAGCTCGGGAAAGTGAGCGTACGATGCATCAGCTAGCTGTTCGACAGCAACGATTCGAAGAGATAACAAGATCTCTAGACACAACAACCCAACCACCTCGACGTCAAACTCTGGGGGTCACTTTCCGAGATCGATTGACTGATCCCTCATTCCCCCGGGGACGTTTGGACTTTTCTCCTGATAGCACTGCTCCCGAAGGACAGGGATCGGCTTTCCAGACACCTCATTCTGGGACAGCTCCCGTGTTTAACCCGCCTATCACCAGTGCTATGGGAAGCAACGTGGCAACAACCAGTTCCGCACCCGGTCAGGTCGCTGATCGGAGCTCTCGCCTACCTCCTCCGCCGACTGATTTTAGGTCCGGGGCAGGAGTATCCTTCCCATCCGGAGGCAGAACATCAGCTCCGGTTTATCAAACCAGAGGCTCAACCCCGAATGGGGACGAGTATCAACGGATAGATTCCGATAACCCAAGAGCTGGTGAGCGATTCGGCCCACCAACTGCATGGGAGGATGAGCCCACACGATTCCGTCAGGAACCTACCCGTCGGGTACCTAATAACGACCCAAATGTCCTACCCATGGAAGGACCTGAAGCTATCCGTAGATATATGGAACGAACTCATGCAGCTCTCCAAAAATTGGGAGCTCAAGTCTATAAAGCTACAAGCTCAGCTCCCGAAATCGATAGTTTGATCGAAGAAACCCGTGGAACTCCATTCACTGACAGAATGCCAGCTCCTACATAAGAGATACTCAAAAAATCAGAATTCCCGAGTATGATGGGACCTCTGACCCAAAGGCCTATTTAAGAGCTTTCCGATTGGCAATCGTTAAAGCCCATTTTACACAGGAAGAATGCGAAGCAGGTTACTGCAGGACATTCGCCGAAAACTTGGTCGGAACAGCCCTTGAGTGGTTCTCTAGTCTCCAACCAGCCTCGATAGATAGTTTCGATCAGTTAACTAACGCCTTCATGAAGCAGTACTCGACCCATATCCTGAAAAAAGCCTCTGAAGCCGACCTTTGGAAGGTCAGACAAGGAATGGGGGACTCACTACGAGTCCACATCGAGAAATTCAGGGCAATAAGAACTAAGCTCTTGAATCCTAACGACCTAGTCGCCATCGAGGCTCTTAGGAGAGGTCTGTTCTATAAATCAAAATTCTGGTCAGAGCTGTTGGGCCCAAATATGGCCCGCTAGCTGACAATAGAACCAAAGCAAGTATTGGGCCGAGACAAAGCCCAACGCGTATCAGAGACCTGAGCTAAGGTTCATTACGGAGCCGGAGGCTGGAAGCTAAGGGCAATCTTCGAAGAGGTCACGATGAAGAGGAAGCTCACATCGTAACAGAAGGAGCGCAGGACCCGGTCAAAGGAAAGCTGTTACAAATCTCTCAAATCACGGAGGGGATCTCGGGAACCAGTTGGCTACGATCAAGCGGGACCTGAGGCTATTTAAAGAGAAAGCAAGTCAAGAAAGAAGGGCTATTCAACCTTTATTCATTTTCACGATTATTCATATCAACTCTAAAGCATTTTTGCTATCTTTGTAATCATCAAGAGAAACATCTTTTGTAACCATTCTTTTACCCTATTATCAATGCAAATCGAAGTTCATTCAATAAGTTATTACGGGATTCAGCCCGCGTTATCTTTCCCTAACCTTTCCTAAACCTAAACCTGATCTAAAAATCTAGGTGGTGAGTTTAATCCCTCACAATTGGCGCCGTCTGTGGGGAAGAAACAATCGAATCCCTTACTCTAACTTGAGGATGAATCCTACCGATCAGACAACAAATCCGTCTGATCTTAACCTCCCGATTCAGAGCGATGGCTCACCGAACGACGGAGGCTCTACCCTTGTAACCTCGGAGCCTCGACGTGGCGACCACCGATCCGGACAGCAGCTTCCGATTAACGCTCGAACGAGCCAGACTACAACCGGAGCTACTAACCAGAGATCGTCAAGTGGAACCGCCCCCGGGCTTCCAATCACCGAGAATCCTCAGCAGCAAGCCGCTCCGAATCAAACGGAGGCTCAGCTTTCTGAGATTCGTCAGATGATGATGCAACTAGTAGACAAAGCTCAGGAAAGTGAGCGTACGATGCATCAGCTAGCTGTTCGACAGCAACGATTCGAAGAGATAACAAGATCTCTAGACACAACAACCCAACCACCTCGACGTCAAACTCCGGGGGTCACTTTCCGAGATCGATTGACTGATCCCTCATTCCCCCGGGGACGTTTAGACTTTTCTCCTGATAGCACTGCTCCCGAAGGACAGGGATCGGCTTTCCAGACACCTCATACTGGGACAGCTCCCGTGTTTAACCCGCCTATCACCAGTGCTATGGGAAGCAACGTGGCAACAACCAGTTCCGCACCCGGTCAGGTCGCTGATCGGAGCTCTCGCCTACCTCCTCTGCCGACTGATTTTAGGTCCGGGGCAGGAGTATCCTTCCCATCCGGAGGCAGAACAGCAGCTCCGGTTTATCAAACCAGAGGCTCAACCCCAAATGGGGACGGGTATCAACGGATAGATTCCGATAACCCAAGAGCTGGTGAGCGATTTAGCCCACCAACTGCATGGGAGGATGAGCCCACACGATTCCGTCAGGAACCTGCCCGTCGGGTACCTAATAACGACCCAAATGTCCTACCCATGGAAGGACCTGAAGCTATCCGTAGATATATGGAACGAACTCATGCAGCTCTCCAAAAATTGGGAGCTCAAGTCCATAAAGCTACGAGCTCAGCTCCCGAAATCGATAGTTTGATCGAAGAAACCCGTGGAACTCCATTCACTGACAGAATTGCCAGCTCCTACATAAGAGATACCCGAAAAATCAGAATTCCCGAGTATGATGGGACCTCTGACCCAAAGGCCTATTTGAGAGCTTTCGATTGGCAATCGTTAAAGCCCATTTTACACAGGAAGAATGCGAAGCAGGTTACTGCAGGACATTCGCCGAAAACTTGGTCGGAACAGCCCTTGAGTGGTTCTCTGGTCTCGAACCAGCCTCGATAGATAGTTTCGATCAGTTAACTAACGCCTTCATGAAGCAGTACTCGACCCATATCCTGAAACAAGCCTCTGAAGCCGACCTTTGGAAGGTCAGACAAGGAATGGGGGACTCACTACGAGTCTACATCGAGAAATTCAGGGCAATAAGAACTAAGCTCTCGAATCCTAACGACCTAGTCGCCATCAAGGCTCTTAGGAGAGGTCTGTTCTATAAATCGAAATTCTGGTCAGAGCTAACACTCAATACTCCTCCAACTATCGATGATGCTCTTCATAAAGCCACCAGATACATTACTTTGGAGGAGGAGACAGCCGCATTGGATAAACTCCACAAGAAGCCTCAGAATCACTCAAAAGGTGAATCCTCTGAGGCAAAGGGACCTCACAAAAGGGGGAACCCCCGAAACAACCAAACTCAGGGAGAACATTCCTACGCAATCGAGGAAGACAAGGAAGAGAAACCTGTCGCCGCAGCGAACAAAACTCCCTGGTCAAAAGGCTTTGATAAAAACAAACATTGCTCTTATCATGATCGAGAAGGGCACTCAACTGAGGAATGTTGGGACCTCCAACGACAACTGGCAGCTAAATTCGCAGCTGGAGAAATAAAGGGCGTGGACCTTAAAAAGCCACCACCTTATCAGAAAAGAGGTTCCAGAGACACCTCCCCAAAGCGCGAGAGGTCACCTGAGAAGGAGACCGATTCGCCACCTCCAGCTCCCAAGAAAAGAGTCGACATGATTCTTGGGAAATTCCCCCAAGGAAAAAGTTTACAAGTCGAAGCTCTCTTGAGCAAACCGTCCCCTCAATCGAGCCCCGACTCGAGGGTGGACTGTATCCTTGGAGGATCAGACATATGTCAAGACTCCGTCAACTCCATTAAGAATCACGTACGGAAGGCTGTGTCTAACACTGGACCTAAGCCTTCTAACCCCGAGTCCAATACTAAGATTTTTTTCTGGGAAAGCGAGACCTCAAACCTCGACAGACCTCACGATGATGCGTTGATTGTCACCCTGAACATCGCAGGATACGAGGTCCCTAAACTCATGATAGACACAGGAAGCTCTGTCGACCTTATTTTCTACAACACCCTAAAAGGGATGGAAATAGACGACTACGAAATTATTGGCCAAAAAGCTAACCTCGTAGGCTTCTCCGGAGAAACAGCTACCTCATTGGGGACTATCAAGCTCCCAGTCATAGCTGGCGGAATAATGAAAATGACCAACTTAGTAGTCATCGACAGACCTTCCCCGTTCCATGCGATCCTGGGAAGACCCTGGATTCACAAAATGAAGGCAGTAGCCTCGACGTATCATCAATGCGTAAAATTCCCAACACCCGAAGGGATAGCTACCGTACACGGTAGCCAGAAGATATCCAGGATCTGCTATTTGGGAGGATTCGAAATCCTCAAAAAGTCCCCCCAATAGCAATTACAGATCCAGGAGGGTCGCGAAATGCAACAAAATATTCGAGGTCCCCCCAAGAACCTCACCGAAAAAGTTTGCATCGACGACTCAGATCCTGAAAGACAGGTGAGCATCGGATCCGAGCTACCTCCCGAGACAAAAAAGGAGCTCATTGATTTCTTGAAAAGCAATGTCAAAACCTTTGCATGGTCCACCAGCGACATGAAAGGCATAGATCCGAACGTCACCACCCATAAGCTAAAAGTAGACCCTACTTTCAAACCGATCAAACAAAAGCGTCGCAAGCTAGGCCTCGAAAAGGCTCAAGCTGTTAACGACGAAGTTGACCGACTTACGAAAGCTGGGTCCATTCGAGAGGTACACTACCCCGATTGGTTAGCTAACCCAGTAGTGGTAAAGAAGAAAAACGGGAAATGGAGAATCTGTGTAGACTTCACAGACCTGAACAAAGCTTGTCCTAAAGACAGCTTCCCGTTACCTCACATCGACCGCCTGGTTGAAGCAACAGCTGGCCATCGACTCCTATCCTTCATGGATGCCTTCTCAGGATACAACCAAATCATGATGGATCCTGAGGACCAGGAGAAAACTGCATTCATAACCGAACGAGGAACCTATTGTTACAAGGTTATGCCATTCGGATTAAAAAACGCAGGAGCTACCTATCAGAGGCTAGTAAATAAGATGTTTGCTGGGCAACTTGGAAAAACCATGGAGGTCTATATTGACGATATGCTAGTCAAATCCTCAGCTGGAGAAGACCATATCTCCCACTTAAGGGAATGCTTCGATATCCTTAACAAGTACGATATGAAGCTCAATCCCACTAAATGTACTTTCGGGGTACCCTCAGGCGAGTTCCTAGGCTATCTCGTAACCGAAAGAGGCATTGAAGCCAACCCGCAGCAGATAGCAACCTTCCTAGAAATGCCGTCACCTAAGACAACCAGAGAGGTACAGAGATTGACCGGACGAATCGCAGCGTTAAATCGATTCATATCCAAGTCCACCGATAAGTGCCTCCCATTCTACAAACTTCTAAGAAATAATAAGAAGTTCCTATGGGACGAGAAATGTGAGGAAGCCTTCAAACAATTGAAAGCTTACCTCTCCGAACCTCCGATCCTATCCAAACCTGTAGTAGGAGAGCCACTATACCTGTACCTCGCTGTATCGACTGCTGCAGTTAGCGGCGTGCTGGTACGAGAGGAACAAAACGAACAAAGACCTGTCTATTACACCAGCAAGAGTTTGATAGACGCCGAAACAAGGTACCCTGCAATGGAAAAATTAGCTCTAGCAGTCGTCACAGCTGCCAGAAAATTGCGACCTTACTTCCAATCGCACTCAATCGTCGTAATGACCTCACAACCATTACGAATGATATTGCACAGCCCTAGCCAGTCAGGGCGATTGGCTAAATGGGCCATAGAGCTCAGTGAATATGATATTGAGTATAGACCTCGAGCAGCAGCGAAAGCTCAGGTCCTTGCCGACTTTATCATTGAGCTAGCATCCGAGCAATTAGACTCCGAAATGGAATCTCCGAAGTGGAGCCTGTATGTCGACGGAGCCTCATCAAAACAGGGCTCCGGTGTCGGTCTAAGGCTAACTTCTTCAGCAGGAGAAACCATTGAGCAGTCATATAGGCTCGGATTCAGCGCCTCAAACAACGAAGCTGAATATGAAGCACTAATCGCAGGGTTGAAACTCGCCCTAAGCCTCGGAATTCGAGAGCTAAACGCTTATAGTGATTCACAGCTAGTAGCTAGCCAGTTTCACGGAGAATATGAAACGAGGGACGAAAGAATGGGGGCATATCTCGAAGTCGTCCAGAACCTCACTAGGCAGTTCGACAAATTCGAGCTAACAAGGATCCCACGAGGAGAGAACTCCTCAGCAGATGCGTTGGCTGCTTTAGCCTCCACATCAGACCCCCTCGTAAAACGGATCATACCCGTAGAAGGAATCGAAAAACCAAGCATCGACATAGCTACTAAAGCTGAGATAGACAGCAAGCTAAAGAGCAACCCGAAGGTACCTGCCCTGAAACGGTAGCTACCCAAGTTCTCACAACATTCTGGTTCCCAAAAGCCAGAATACGTAGCTCTAAAAAGCATACCTCCGGGAACACAATCCAAAACACGGAAGGTATTCCTCGAAATTCAGACTCCTTGGAGCCTGATCTCACGAATACCTCCGGGGGCACCAACTCAGACCCACTCGTCTGCAGAGTTAAAACCAGAAGCCGTTCAGCTCTCCAAAATTCATCTGGGGGCACCATCCAGACCCCGGAGAATAATGAAGAAATTGGAGGTATTCCTCGGAATTCAGACTCCCTGGAGCCTAATCCTACGAATACCTCCGGGGGCACCACGACACCAGGTCCCGAACAGGAACCTCCCTCGTCTCTTCATAACAAAGTTGTAGGGAGAGAGGATTGGAGAATTCCAATCACGCAATACATCCTGGAAGGAAAGACTCCACCCAATAAATGGGAGGCTCAGAAGCTCAAAGCATTAAGCGCGAGATACTGCGTAATCGAGTCTGTCCTCCACAAACGAAGCGTTTCCGGACCTTACCTAAAATGCGTCCATGGCCTCGTTGCTATGAGACTCATGAAGGAAATGCACGACGGCTCCTGCGGGAACCACTCTGGAGGAAGAGCTCTAGCCATCAGAATCAAAAGACAGGGATATTTCTGGCCTACCATTATTGCAGACTGTGAGGCCTATTCCTCTTCATGCGACAAGTGCCAGAGGCATGCACCGATTATACACCAACCTGCGGAAAAGCTGTCCAACATATCCGCCCCTTACCCATTTATGAGATGGTCCATGGACATCGTAGGACCACTAGTAGCATCAGGAAGTGGAAAGAAGAAGCTACGCTTCCTCTTAGTCCTAACAGACTACTTCACAAAATGGATAGAGGCTGAAGCTTTCCAACAGGTAACCAGAGTCGAGGTCGAACGATTTGTGTGGAAAGAAATCGTGTGTAGACACGGCGTCCCATACGAAATCGTAACTGACAATGGAGGACAATTCATATCCCACGATTTCAAAATATTTTGTGACAAGTGGAATATTCGCCTGACCTTCTCAACACCTCGCCGACCTCAAGGAAACGGCCAGGCGGAGGCTGCTAATAAATCAGTATTAGCAAACCTCAAGAAACGCCTCGGAACCCAGAAGGAACTCTGGTCAGAAAAATTACTTGAAGTACTTTGGGCATGTCGAACCACCCCACGAAAGGCTACAGAAGAAACCCCTTTCTCCTTAGCATATGGGATGGAAGCTGTCGTCCCAGCTGAAACCATTGCTGGTAGCCTCCGCCGGGAACTCTGTACATCCGATCCCGCAGCTAATGATCAGCTCCTAACAGACAGCCTCGATCTAATCGAGGAAAGACGGGACCGAGCTCTGATTCGCATTCAGAACTATCAGCAAGCAATGGCACGACAGTACAATTCCAAAGTCAGGCCCCGACAGTTCGCTGTAGGTGACCTAGTACTTAGGAAAGTTTTCGAAGGAACCAAGGAACCAGATGCTGGAAAGTTAGGAACCAACTGGGAAGGTCCCTATCAGATCATCCATGTGGTACGACCTGGCGTTTACAAGCTCCGAAAGGTGCGAACCGGGGTACCTGAAATCAGATCGTGGAACGCCACGAATCTTAAGAGATACTATCATTAGGTACCTAAAAATTCCTGAACTACGTTAGGCTTGATCCCTTGACTGGGTACGTAGGCAACTCCGTCATGAGTGCAGCCCCAACCTCATTTCAACACTTTGTTCACCACAACCAAAGGGGGCATATGTCTGATTAAAATCACATAGCCCAACCAGCAAGTGTATGATCATTATAATACAACAATTGTATGATTACTATGATACCATGTATCCAATTACCAATAAAGCAATTATTCTCGATGTCTCAATTCTTTAACAACACAGGTCCCTGCAAACACGGACCTAGGGTCCTAAAACCCTTCGGATCAGCTCAGGTCTCCATGAACCTGGACCTAAGGTCTTCAAATCCTTAATAATCTTGAAGGTCTTGAAATCCTTCAAACAAAGTCAAAACTTGATAAACTAACCTAAGGTCTTAAAAATCCTTAGGAACCACTAAAGGTCTTAAAATCCTTCAAACAACGTCAGGTCTCAACGAATCTGGACCTAAGGTCTTTAAATCCTTATCAAATCTCAAAGGTCTTAAAATCCTTATCAAGTCTCAAAGGTCTTGAAATCCTTAAATACAAAGGTCTTAAAATCCTTATCAAATTTCGAAAGTCTTAAAATCCTAAGCAAGTTCCAATGGGTCTTAAAATCCCGTAAACAAATTCAGGTTCCCAAGAACCCCCACCTAAGGTGTCTAAGTTAAACTCAGGTTCCTAAAAACTTTAAGCTAATCTCGATATTCCAAGAATTCCTCTTAAGGAACTAAAAACGACCAAAGTCTTCCAGACTTATCATAAAGCCCGATTATGATCAAATGTCATATTTTACGACTAAAGCGAAAGACTTGGAACAAAACTAAAAACCAAGTTTCGATAGATAAGAGGTTTAAAGGCCTCCTCAGGCCGACGAAGGTTCAAAAAACACCTTAACGAACACAAAGGTTTAAAGGCCTCCTCGGGCCATAAGTCTTAAAAACAAAAGAAACAGAAGCCCATTGGGCAGAAGTTTTGAAACATAAAGAGCATCGGCTCTTAACCTTCCTCGGATCCAGGATCAGCTTCATCATCCTTATCCTTCTCAATAGGATCACCCTCCTTGGCGGAAGCCTCCACTTCAGCATCCTGGTCGACACCTCCTGGGGTCGTCTCAACTGGGACTAGATCAGGAGATATCGAACCCAAGTTAGAACCGTATTCTCCAGAAAACGCCGGATTAAACATATTAATCTCAAAAGTACCTGAGCTCTCGGAGAATTGTGGAATGGGGAGCTTGCTGACTGAGAAATCAGAAACTTGAGCCTTCTCATACGCAGCAGCAGCCTCTGGGATCAAAACCATCAAACGGTGATACTCCTCTTCAGCATTCTCAATCTCCTTAGACAATAGATCCTTCAGAAGTTCGGTGTTCGCCTGAAGCTCCTGAGCGTAGATCAGGGCATCGGTCTCATCCTACTTCTTGACAAACTTCTCCTTCACAGAGGTCAGGATCTTGTTGTAGGCATCAGCTACCTCCTTCTTACCTTTCCTAACAGCAAGCTTAACTTCATCTTCTTTGTTCCTTTGACTAACCTGAGATGAGGCGATCATCTCTTGAACCTGACGCTCAGCTATCCTGCGAACAGCCTCTAACTCATTAATCTTCCTGTTCTTCACCCGAATATCGATAGCCTGACTTTCGAGTTTCCCCTGCTGAGTGTCAGCCTTCAAACCGAGCCTCCCGACCTCAGCTTCAAGCTCAGAAACTCGAGCACGAGCTAGGTCGAGCTCCATCTTGGT
>NW_026618807.1:0-10758 GCF_000801105.2 Raphanus sativus
CTCGCTGATTCTGCTGTTCTCCTCAGCTACAACATTTGCTTGAATAAGTTCACTCTCTGGAGCAATGAGGTCTGAATGGCTCACATCAGCATTCGAGACAGCACAATTAGGATAGACCGCAGGTAGGGAAGTTCTCACGGTTTCTGATTCAAACAGTTTCTTGGGAAGCACCAAAAGATGATTTCACCCTCTTCAGGGTCAATCTTAGGGCATCACTATGTTCTCTGCGCTGGGGATTGGCCTTGAGGTTCAGTTTGTCTGGTGAAGGAACTTCCCTGCCAATACCTAAGTCTTCCAAGGGAAGCTTGTCTTCTTCAAGGGCCTTTGGTTCCATGTAAAGAGACATGAGCATTTTCTGCCAAAGGTATGGTGGCATCAAGAGGCAGATAGACTGGTGTTGATAACTTGGTCTGCAATGGTTTCGACAGGAGGAGTCTATCACTCACTGTTGTATAGTCAGCTTCACCAGGAGGATTCGCATTCATTTCTTCAACAGCAAATGCAAATCCAATGGGGACCCTCCAAGTCCGAGTAAATCACTCATCGTTCCATGATGAAGTATCCACTCTCTTTCCTATTCCAGATGCCAACATAGATTCAGATTCATCCGCTGCATTTCCTTTGCGTTCTGTCTCCAGTCCAACATTTGATATGGTACTACGACCGTCATGAATGGCCTGAGCTTCACGTGATTGCTCAATCAGGGAGTCGGATGAGCTTTCTCCACATGTAGCTGCTGCTTCAACTGGACTTGGGAAATTCTCAAGGACTTGGACAGGTAGAAGAACATCCAAACTCTCTTGAACCACTTCAGGGCTTTTGTTGCAATGCTGAGTTTCACCTGAGACGTTCCATATACAAAAACAAGATTAGCCAAACGGTAAAAAGCCGAGAAATGTAAAAATCAGATGGCTCAGTGAACTGAATTGTGTTCCTTTTGGGCCAGATAATAAGATTGACTACAGGTTTGATATCTCGTATGGAAAAAAGGTCAAGCAAGACTTAATATCTTTTTTTTTTTTAAAAAACAGAGCTTACCAAACACACTATAATACCACACGAAAAGAATAATCATGTTTCACTTAGCATCATTCAAAGGTAGCATCATCTCTCAATTGTTTATCAAAGAATGTAAACTCACCAAGATCCGTAGCATTCTTTGCCATACCGTTTGCTTCTGTCTCCTCCTTTCCCTTGATAGAATCAGACACAAGGCTGCTAGAAAATTCACAAACAGCATCTGCAAACACATCTTCTTCACTTACATCCCCAATTCTCTCATCCACAACTCTTGGACCTGACCTCGTCATCACAACAAACACACAAACAACATACACAGGTTAAAACAATGTTCTTTCACGTTTTTACCACCACAATTCCACAAAATGTTCTTACTTGGGGTTTTTTGTTCATCATCCAAACAATCTTCTTTATGCAAATCAAGATTCTGATCCGAACCAAGGATCTCGAATCCTTTGATGGTTCCACATATTTTCTTGTGAGCACGCCTGTTTTTAGCACTAGGATGTGGATTTGGGTAATTCCAACCACATTTACTGCAGACGTGGCTCTTACCTCCTCCTGTAAAAAAAAATAAAAATAAATATAGATTCACAGATCTTCTTCAGTGTCTATATACTTCGAAATAATATGTTCTACAATGAATTTGATTAAGAAATTCAAAAAAAGTAATCAGAAAGTAAAACCCATTAATCAAATAGAGAATACAAGGACAAAAAGGAAGAAGCCATTATTGCAAAAGCCAAATTTTTGCTAGAAAGCTACAAAATAAAAAAAAAAATCATTTTTATGCACATGATTAAAAAAAGACATGAACAGACTGATACTAACACACACACAGTACCAAAAAAAAAGGAGATGGAATCAAAAACGATATCATAAACTGAGAAGCAGAAATTACAAAGAGACAACAAGGTAAGAGACTAAGGAAAAAAAAATCAACCAAAAACCCCGAGAATGATACGACATTGAGAGATCCAAAATTGAGACTTCAAGAGTAAAACCCTAAAAGACATTGGTGATGATTATTAAGAATAAACCTGGTGAGTGTTGTGCATTGTTGTGGTCCTGAGAATCCATGTGTGTGTATGTGTGTTTTTGCTTTAGGGAAGAACGTTTTTTAGGTTTGAAGAGAAGTTACAAGAGAATGATTTTGGAGTTAAAAAAAGGTTGCAAAAAAGCAAAATGTCTTTGTTGTGGTGAGAGAGAGGTTTTGGAAAACGAAGAAGCGAAGCAAAAGCCCACTCAGACATAAACCAAACGCCCGATCGGTGAGTGGGGCCCAATTATTTCAGTATAATTGTACGGAGTTTTTTTGTATGAAGTATATCATTGGCTCGGCTCATTGCTAATTCTCACTTAATCATTATCATTCTTGGTGACGCTTGTTCGTTACCAACTGATCGTTAGCTTCTTTTTTCTTTTTGTCAACTGATCGTTAGCTTCTTCAATTAACAAAACCCACATTAAAATATTTTTACTAATCAAATAGTTAAGGTTTTTGTTCAGATCCAGCTACCGTATTCAATCCACAGTTCCCATAGCTTATTGTACTTTTTGTCACATGATGTCTTCATTACCCAAAGGCCAAAAGCAATTCAGGTTCGCTTCTCACGTGACTTTCAAGAGACTTTATAGACCCTACCAGACTAGTCTTATACTACTAAAAACCAAAGGAGAAAATATATTGTGGTTAGACCTTTTTATTTCTTTATTTGGTTTTCCTTCTTACTCTTTAGAACAAAAAAAAATTAATTTTGTTTTGCCAGCGATCAATCAAACATCCACCTTATGCAATTTTTACCAAGACTAATAAAAACCAAAAATGGTTACAGAAGAAAAGAAATATAAATGAGCAATCAATCAATTTGATTACAAAAGATCGACAATAATTACTCTTTCAAGATTATAATAACGACAGAAAAGGAGAAATGTCAAATCTGTAAGATTCATCTACTGCAGAGAGTAGCGTCAATTTTGGCTTTGCTGAAATGAGACTATTCTATACGCAAAAGAAGTTTAAAAATGCTTACAAGCAATCATATAGCTGGCTAATTTAATTAAGGCCATACAAAATAAATTAAATAATAGACAAACTATTTTCACATAATGCTTTTTATATACCTATGAAATGAATTCTTTTTTTTTTGTCAAACATATTTATTTTTAAACATTGATATATGATTTGCTTATACACAGATTATCAAAGTTGCATTCATATTTCCCTTGCAATATATATTGTTTCCTTTTGCCAAATCTGTAACTTTGTATTAAAATGAGGTTTGTACACGAAAGTTACAAAATAGTGATATTTAAGCTTCATGTCTTATGTTGATACAGTCGCCTCCGACAGCTTTTGCGGTCCAGACGCAGCCAACATCTCGTAATCCTGAAGAATCAATCAGTTAACCAAAATAGAAAAAAAACTGAGGGACTAATGCAATATATCAGTAAAAGGGTCACTGGTTTAACAACAAACTGAACTATGTGTTACTACTACTACTACTGACCTGTAGAATAGACTGTGAGCAGAATTTGCCAGAGAGAACGGCACCTTCCATGGAAGCTAAGTACTTCTGTTTAGTATAATCCCCAGCTAAGTAGAATCCTTTAATAGGAGATCTTTGTAGTGGACGACATGGTTCACAGTCTGGGATGGTCTTGTACACTGACCTGATAGAGTAAGAGATATATTGTATGATCCATCATCCATCATTTGAAGGGGACAATCTAAGGCTTGGTAATAACTTCTCTTTAACTAACCTTGGAGTTTTGACGACATGGTACTTGAGAATTTTAGCTTTGCTTTGGTCAGCTGAGATTTCGTCAGGGAAGAGTCTCTCGAGCTCTTTCATGGTTGCATCAATGATGTCAGAGTCGGTCCTTGATATCCATTCCTCTGCAGGTGCAAATACTAGCTCCAGCATCGACCGGTTAGGATCGTAATACTCCTTACAAGTTAACGACATGTCAGCATACACACTCAGAAGGTTACTTCTGCAAAAAAAGAAAAAACACAAAGACAAAAGATTTGTTCAAAGACTAGTTTTATATTTTAAATGCCTTTAAAATTCCCCCATGAAACTTCACCTGCTAAAGAGTAAATGATCATATGTGTTCTTTAGTTTTCGATCAAACCTGCCATGGAATATTATTAGTTCAACATCACTTAAGTGAGGGATGGGGTAATTGTCTGACTAACCATATATGAACGTTGATAACTGGAACACCAACTAACTTCTCCAATCTCTTGAAGTATGGTATCTCTTTCCAGGAATCAGGCACAAGAAGCTTCAGGATATCGACTACAAAACAAAAACGTAAAACAGCATATGAAGTAGGATCCCTTGAATGTAAAATCCAAAAAAAAAAGAACAAAAGAAAAGAACCTGGAGTGGCAAAGACATAAGCGTCTCCTTGGATAGTGGTACCATCAGTGAGTAAGAAACTCTTAACAGTAGCATCATTCTCGTCGAGCTCAATCTTTTTTATCCTTGAGTTGAGTCTTACCTCCCCACCTAGTGATCGAATATGTTCCACTATTGGCATACAAAGCCTCTCCGGTGGATTACCATCTAAGAAGGCCATCTTCGATCCATGTTTCTCCTGTTCAAATCAATCGCTATGGATTTAGAGAGAGAGAGGGGAAAAGAAGAAAGAAAGAAAGAGTTTGCTGGGGAATGCCTGAAGAAACCGATTCAAAGCTATCAAAATGCATTGCATTGAAAGTTCGTCCGGGTTTATAAAGTTTAGCGCCTTTGACATGGCAATAAACACCTCATCAGTCACTCGATCAGGTACTCCCTGTAAAGAATCCAAGAAAAAAAACAAAAGTGAAAACTATTCATCATCTGATGAGAGAGAGCAAACGAATAAAGAAGCAACAAAGTGAAGAACTTTTGCCTGCTTTCTCATCCATTGTTCAACTGATAAACCATCTTGAGCCTCAACATAAGCCTGACCTCCGACCATAGCCGGAAGAAGTCCAATAGCAAACTTTATTTTCTCTGGCCATGTCAGCATCTCGTTGTTCCTCAATATAGCCCATATACCTAACAATGGTAACAGAGTATCCGCATAAAACATATTTTAGTCCTAACATATATGATATCCTTTGAAAGTTCAAACAGCTTGAAGATAAATATAAGTTCTATCCTCTGACCGTTTAAGGGTGCTGGTAGGACATCTGGGAAATCAAATCTACTAAATTCTCCAGGTTTACTTGGCATGGCGAATATCATGGAGTGTTCCTTCCACTGCAACCGATCATTAATCCCAAGTTCTCCAAATAAGTTTTGCACATTCGGATATGCACCAACTTATATGAAAAGAGTCAGGGAAAAAAAAAGGGTCATTAACTTCACTTAGGAAAAGAATTAAAAGGAAAGATAAATAAACTTTGTTGACCATTAGTTTAATCATAAGCTTTGTTTTACAACTTTCTCAATGAGCAAGATTATAAAGGCCCAAGAATCCTTGAGGTGAGGCTATCATAAAATCTAATTGCAAATGCTCTACTAAAAAGAATATCTTATTCAGCTATAAACGATAAGAGCACATATTGGTACATCACATGTAAATTCAAATCCAAGTTTATGAAAGTGAGGAAATATACATACATTGGAGGAGAAACGCAGAGATAATGAATTTTTGTAACTTACAAAATATATGTAAACCGGTTTCATACCAATCTCCATCTTCATCCTTCCATGCAGCTATCTGGAGGAACACGTACTTCACATCGTTAATAGATGATCTTTTAATAATAATCTCACCTAAGAGACAGAAACATACAACAACAATGTAACACGTTATTGTATTATAGTCTCATAAACTCAAATTGGTGCACGGCCTTTTGGAAACTAGCAAGTCTTAATAAGAATGATGAATGTAAACAAACCATGAGTTAAGCTTTTACCTTTCCACCAAGAACATCTCTTGCTTCGAGCAACAGAGGTATATGTCCTGCATCAGCCAGGTACTTTGCTGTTGACAATCCAGCCAACCCTGCAAATTATTCGAGAGGGCAAAAAAGAGCTTCATTTCATCACAAAACCGAAGGGAGAGCAGCAGGAAGAGCTTATTAAGTTTTGACAACATTACATACCAGCACCAGCGATCACAACTTTTAAAGGCTTTGCAGGACGAGGAGCACTACGGAAAGATGCAGACAAACTTGCAGCTTCCAAGAAGTTGACAGTGTTCTCTAGCTCTGGCCTTGGTATATCCACACTAACTACCTAAGAACACAGTTCAAAATTGGCTCTTTCGATCAGATTTGGAGAATTCAAGTAATTTAAAAAAAAAACAGACAGAGACCTGCAAAGGACCAGCACTCCTCCTCCTTCTTGTTCTTGTCCTAAAAGAAGTTGAAATTCTGAAGCTGCTATGTCCCATTAAATCACAGCCTCCAGATGAAATTGCCTTCAAAAGCCCATTTTGATGAGGCAAATTCGCCGCAGAAACATTCCCAAACACAACCATTGTTTTTTAACAAACACTGCTTCGAGGAATCTGCAAAACCCATAAAAGAAGAGACTTTACAAATTAAAAAAAAAAAAAAGCGATAGCAGGAGTAAAGAGAAAAGCTTTGTGTAGGAAACACATAATTGAGAACAAGTAGCGAACTTGATTTTACACGGATTACTAGTCTCCAATTATCTCACCCTCCGCGTGCAGTTCTGAAGAAGAAGCAGGAGAGGAGAGGAGAGGAGAGGAGAGGACACTAGTGGAAGCCTCAAGTACACATATGGTCGGTCTCTCGTTGGTAATGTTATTCGGAGATAGACCACGTTCATTGGTTACGAAAGAGATAGATTACCAGTTTACCACCAAGTCCACCGCATTAGTTAAAATATACTTGATCAAAAAAAATATTAAAATATATAATTTCATTTGAGGTTTGTTGAAGAGTAGTAATAAATGACACATTCGAGAGAGATTATGCTAACTCATATGGTTAAATTATTTGTAATATATTTATCATTTTAACTGAATATTAAAAGTTCATTCTGAAAATTTAATATTATTTCTGTCAAAAATATTATTTTCTAGTCGAAATTTATCTCTCTTTATCCTATTCTAACGAATAAATGACTGTGATTCAGTCAAAACTCAGAACATGGAACTTGATTGTGCGTTCTTTCAACATTGCCATGTTGTTATGGTGCGAAAGAACAATATATGTCTATGATGCTTAGTCAGGGATTTTTAGATATCGATCTGAATTGATTATTTCAAATAAGGCTGTTTAATTTGATAAAATTGCACCAATTAATACTAAACTCAACTGAATAGAAAAAATGATTTGAATTCAATAATACCAAATAAACTGAGCAGTTAATTTTAATATTTAAATTGATTACTTTGATAATTTGTTGTTTTGTTTTAAGTCAAAAGTTGCTTTAACTTTTTTGTTTTGCATCAAATAAAATAAAACATAATTTTATTGATATATATTTATACTAAATTTTAGTTATAATAGTATTACTGTTTTTTATGTGAACCCAACAAAAAGAAAAACCAAAAATCAGATATTTCATTTTTTTATTTTGAATATTTTTTTTGAATTAAAAATTATAATTTTAAATATATCTTTAATATTTTATATATTTAGATATTCATCCAGTTTTTGGTTCGGTTTTGAGTTTTGCGGATAGAGAACTAAGAACCAACCGTTTTTAGAGCAACCGCAGCGGGAGTATCACACCGAGGTTCACACAAAAACCGAGACAAAAAAATAATAAACAAATTCCAGATTTATGAACCTCAAGCTGTGCGCCTCTTCGGGATGAATCGGTTCAGCAAAGTTTAGCAGTGAAAGTAAAATACAGTTTAGGAGAGAGAAAACCTTCTGACCTTTCTCTAAAAAAACACATCGCCGTGGTTTCAGTTTCCGGCTTGCGGGTTCGGCTCGCGCCGCCGCCAGTCCGGCCCCGTCCTTTAAAAGCTTTTTTTTTTCTTTTTTCTTCTTCTTCTTTTGCTTTGCTGCGGCCATGCACGCTTTCTTTCGGTGGTGGTTCGTTTTCGGCTTTCTGGGAACCGGTGGAGTTTTCATCGTGTGTCACCGGAGTATGTTTCTGGGGCCGTACCGTTTCTTCGTCGGTAGTGGTCGCCGGCTTTCGTCTCTCGGGGAAGGATTCGAGCTGTGTAAAGTTGATTCGTGTGGTGGGAAGTGGCCGAATTCGGAGGAGCTGCCGGAGAGTCCGATGGAAGCTCTATGAAGGTCGGGCCTGAGTTTGAGTGACCTCGTTTCCTATACATCCAATATTTGTCATTGGAGGTGGAAGCGATGGTCGTGGTGATCATCCCGGTGTTTTCCGTGATTGGGTTATGTTTCGTTCAACAGCGTCGACTTCAGTCCGAGGAATTCCGGCGAGGTATCGGATGCGATCCCGGCGGCGACGACCGACAGCCTTTGGAGATGATGATGCTTCTTCCGCTGACACGCGTCCATGTGGTGGTGTTGGATCAACACGTGGAGATGAGGTGGGGGAAGGATCGATGGGTCTCGATTTTTGGGTTGTGGCTCGTTTTTAATGTTTGGGCTTGTGTTTGTTCGTTCTTTTGGTTTGAACCGGGTTATGAGCCTTTGTAATATGTTTTTTTATGTTAATAATATCAAAAATGGCAAAAAAAAAAAATCGGTTCAGCAACTGTAGCGCGGGTCCCACGACTGGCCCGTTTTTTTTTTTTAAATCAAACCAAAAAAGTAAAAAAAAAATTAATAAAAAAATGGAGAACAAAATGCCTAGTTCGATGCTAACTCCATCTATCTTATTAAAACAGAAACATTATAACATCTTCTAGGTAGATTTTTAAATTGGACATCACATTATTATTCTTAGTCTAACCTTTCATTTAAATATTTCCTTAAAGAGTTTAATATCAACTATCTATCAATTAACTCCACTATAAGATCTATTCTATGCATCTATTAAACAAAATATCTGTTCTTTTCATTAGAGTATACTCACATTATCATATTTATATTATATCATAGTAAAAATATAATAATCTCTCTCATTTATTATAGTCAAATGAATACAATAAATGTCTCCAATATAAATATAACACGAGTCTAAGTTCTTAAAAATAAAACTATAAATAGATAGAAACAAAAATAAATATTACACATGTTACTAAAAATATAAATATTAAACGAGTAGGTTGACAAAAAAACACAAATATTACGCTAATCCTTTTTTTGTCATCAACTTATACAAATTTAAACTGAGTAGGTTGACAAAAAGATACAAATATTACATGAATCCTTTTTTTTACACGAATCCTTAGCCAGTCATTATACAATTTTGACTATTTTGGTCTGGTTATTTCCTAAACAATTGATTCAATTAACCAAATAACTTAAGAACACGTTTCCTCCCATCATTAAACTATAATTATCTTAAACACAAAACCCCTTTTAATTAAAAACAATTATTTGGAATCAAATACTGATGAATCTTAAAATTTTAAATAGCTTGATACAGAACTTTTGAAACTCAATAATAAAGATATCAGAATACATTTTCTTAGATGTTCAAACAATCGAGGTCTGCTTTGAATATACACTAAATAGAATATACTAGCGTATATTCTTACTTAAATAATAGAAACATCAATTTATACTTTAAAAAAAACGATTATTGGAAAACCTCTTCACCAAGTTGAGTACTATGTCTAAAATCTTGGTTATAATCAAATATTCACAATCAAATTGTTAGACTTGAAAAATCATGAATATGGAAAACCCTCTTCTCCAGTTTATTCTACAATACATAAAATCTCGATGTCAAGAGATTTTGTATTTATTACATCTGACTTAATAGGTTAGAAAATATTCATTTTCTCCCACTAAAATGTGTGTACAAGTACTTGTCTTCGTATTCATCATTGGACATTCACAAAACTTTTAGAAAAAATACCAAAAAGCACAATGTCAAAACCAAATCGTATTGGTTGATATTATATTAGTGTTTTCACTATATAGTTACAATATAATATCTTTAAATTAATAATCTATAAATTAATATCTCTATAAATTAGTATAATTTCATAGTCTCAAATTGAGTTTTTAGTTCAATTAGTATCTCGATAAATTAATAATTTCTACAAATTAATAAAAAATTATAGTTTTGGTATAGTCCCAACATTATTAATTTATGGTTTCACTGTATATCTCTAATACACCAATGAAAAATTATTAATAGAAAAAACAGTTTTAACATTGTTCTTAAACAATATGTTTTAGACAAACTCAAAATTATATAAAACCACATTATGTGAAAAGGACAAATTCCAAATTGTATCAACTATTATAGAATATATGTTATATGTTAAAGATAAAAAAAATAAAATCCGCGCGGTCGCGCGGGTCATGATCTAGTGGTTTTTAAATGCGATTTTGAGCTTTATAGAATTGGGACCATATCTGTGATGGCGAAGTAGGCAAAGAATCTAATAAATAGTTGGGAGTAAAGAGGTACAGAGCAAGCAAAGGCCCAACAACAGTGTTAAAAAAAAAAAAACAAAGAAACAGCCGAATCGAACTTTGCTCCACGGCCTTGCAATTTCCTTTATTGACTTTTTCTTCATTATTCTTTGCTTTGACTTATCAGTCATTCTTTCTTTTTATTATGTGATCACCTTACCTCCTCATCTTCCTCCACCTCTTGATCTCAAATCAATCAATCAATCCACAGCTTCTTCATCATCCACCCCACTCGCAAAAGCAAC
>NW_026618808.1:0-10755 GCF_000801105.2 Raphanus sativus
ATGGATTTTCAATTTTTCTTAATAACATAAATCAATTATTTTTTGTTTTAATATACTGCTATCTATATTTTCAAACAATATTATATTTTTTATACTGATATTTATGTTTACAAACAATTTTGTTCAATTTTAATAGTATAGATATTTACCATTGAAAAAAGAAAAGAAAAATAAAGCAAGTCAAATGTTAAAGTTGCGAGACAGTATTGGAAAACTATATAAACTCGAGGATGTCTTCTGCAAAGGAAAAGTTATCCTAAAGTTCTGGGTAAAATGGTAAACGAAGGAGATGACCAGTGCGACTCAGTGAGTAGGTCCGAACTACAATATCCTAAAACCCTAATTTTTCTCTTCTTCAAAAACCCACATTTTTTCTCTCCTTCTCGAATCAATGTTCATCAAATCCTTCGCCGTAAGGAGAAAACTCTCCCGTCTCAGTAGACTCTGTTCTTCTTATTCAGCTACTACCATCACCAATACCCCTTACCCGCCTAGAGATGACGTGGCTTTAATCGCAGATCTCATAGAGAAGCAGCACTGGCCAAAGCTCAGACTCCACGTGAAAGACACAAACCCCAACGAACTCTTTCACCAGCTGATAAGTTCCAACCTCGACCCTGATCTGTGTCTCCGCTACTACACCTGGTTAGCGACGAACAACCACCGTAACATCTCCCTATCGTTAGAGCTAACCTTCAAGCTATTGCACTCTCTCGCCAACGCTAAAAGGTACTCAAAGATCCGATCTTTCCTCGACGGGTTCGTTAAGAAACGATCCGAGCATTCGGTTCACTCAATCCTCCACGCGATCTCCCTCTGTGACAATCTCTGCGTCAATTCGATTCTCGCCGATATGCTTGTCTTGGCTTATGCCAACAACTCGAGATTCGAGTTAGCGTTAGAGGCGTTTAAGCGCGCGGGATATTACGGTTACAAGCTATCATCTTTGTCTTGTAAGCCCTTGATGGTCGCGTTGCTGAAGGAGAAGAGGTTTGCGGATGTTGAGTTTGTATACAGAGAGATGATCAGGAGGAGGATCCAACCGGATGTGTTCGCTTTCAATGTGGTGATCAACTCGTTTTGCAAGAGAGGGAAGATGAGCAAGGCTAAGGATGTTATGGAGGATATGAAAGTGTATGGAGCTTCTCCTCCTGATGTGGTTAGTTATAATACTCTTATCGATGGGTACTGTAAGCTTGGAGGGATGGGGAAGATGTATAAAGCAGATGGGGTTTTGAAGGAGATGGTGGAGAGTGAGGTGTCTCCGAACTTGACTACTTTTAATATTTTGATCGATGGGTTCTGGAAAGATGGGAATTATTCAGGGAGTATGAAGGTGTTTAAAGAGATGCTGGATCAAGATGTTAAACCTAATGTGGTCACTTATAATTCGCTGATTAATGGTTTGTGTAGTGTGGGGAAGGTGAGCGAGGCTACTTGTATGCATGATAAGATGGTGAGCGCAGGTGTGCAGCCTGATTTGATTACTTACAACTCTCTTATAAACGGGTTTTGTAAGAACGGTATGATGAAGGAAGCTCTTGATATGTTTGCGTCGCTAAAAGGCAGAGGGATTGTTCCCACTGCTACAACATATAACATGCTGATCGATGCGTATTGTAAGTCAGGAAAGGTGGAGGATGGGTTTAAAGTGAAAGAAGAGATGGAGCGAGAAGGGATTGTACCGAACGTTGAGACTTATAATTGCTTGATCGGTGGTTTGTGTAGAAACGGTAACATGGAAGCAGCTAAGAAGCTTTTTGATCAGTTGAGTAGTAAAGGGCTTCCTGATCTTGTGACATATCACATACTCATGGACGGTTACTGCCGCAAAGGAGAAACGAGGAAAGCAGCGATGCTTTTGAGAGAAGGAATAACCAAGATGGGTCTGAAGCCGAGACATCTGACGTATAACATTCTGATGGAAGGTTACTGTAAGGAAGGGAATCTGAAAGGAGCAGGGAACGTGAGGATACAGATGGAGAAAGAGAGGCGGTTGCGGATGAACGTAGCATCGTATAATGTGCTTCTGCAAGGATATTCCCAGAAGGGGAAGATGGAGGAAGCAAACAGGCTTTTGAATGAGATGCTGGAGAAAGGTCTGATCCCGAACCGGATAACCTATGAGATAGTTAAAGCAGAAATGGTGGATAAAGGTTTTGTTCCTGACATTGAAGGGCATCTATTTAACGTCTCCACTAAATCATAACCTTTCAATGATTGGCATGAGAAGCAACCCCTTAGTGCACCTATTCACATGATTGGCTGATTCCTGAGTTCAGCATTACTCAATCTCTTCCTCTCATGGAAGAAAGAAAAAACTCTGCTCATTGTTAGTACTGAAGCAAATACCAAAGACGAGACAGTGACAATAGGTGAAACCAGACCCTGCGGAATCTTTGTTCTAGCATAGACAAGGATGACTCAGGCCTACCTAATATTGTCGGGCTACTCCGTATTTCTCTGCTTATGCCGACAGGGTTCCTGGGAGTGTAAAGCCTTCAGCTTGGAAATTGAGAGAAGTTCTTGTAATTTTGTTGTGTCTACTGACTCCATATGATAATGAGAATGTTATTCAAAGTTGAACCTTTGATCAACAAAATGCATTCCTTTTTATTCCTCAAGATGATATTGAATAAACATGGAGGAATACATTCTACCTTACGCCGACAGACAACATAATGTCAAAGACGCCAACAAAATGCATTCCATTACGAAGGTTTTTTAAGATTAAAACAACAAAGTGGGTGATCCAGCCAGTGGCTGAACCAAACATTCACAAAAGACAGCAAGTGACAATGGATCATACAAGGGGCGGGCATAGCTGAAAAAAGATTGAAACTTTATTAGACGCGACCTTGCCAAAGACAATCCTGCTGAACCTTGTCAGTTTTCAAAAGCTTATCGATTTCACTGGGAGGATTCATCCCTAAGCGCAGTGCACGTTCCCATCGATCAAGTCTCGTCATACCCACGCACGGACCGTAAGCCATGTTCATGTCAAACTGCCTGAGCATCTCCTCCTTCTCGTCATAATCACCTGTACTCGAAAACACCACAAAGAGAAAGCAGAGGTGTTTCGAATGAGAAACCCTAGATTTCTTCCTACTGCAATCGATGAACTTTCATGAAGCAAACCCCTAAGAAAGTGAAAGAAGTGAAAAAAGCGTACCCTTGACATCGAGGGAGCCGTGCGAAATCAACGCCGCCGGCTGCGTAGCATCGGAGCCCTGGGTGGCCGCGTGTTTGGGAGACACTCTCCGGGAAGATGGCTTGGACTTGGAGATACCTCCGGTGATATTGCTCTTCGTCTGCTTGTAGAAACCCTTCATGTTCTTCGCAGTCGTCGCCATTCTCTCTCTGCAGTTCAAATTTTGAATCAACTTTCCTTTTGCTTCTTCGAGACGATTCAGGGAGGGATGGTGACGACTTTTTATCTATCTCCGTGTTGTTGTAAATAAAATCGGCCCACTGATCATAATGGGCTTCTATCTTGTCCCAAATAATAATATGGGCTTATTTTTAGTCAAGTTAACGATTTTTTTTTTGCCTCAACTTTAATTTTTAATTATCCCAAAATTAATTAATGAATTTAGCCATATGATAATGCAAACAGAAAAAGAAAGCACATCCACATGATTATTACTAAACTCAAATGTACAATGAGTTATATATCGAATCTATGCATAAAGAAAATTAAACTGGTGGCCTTTACTGCATAGTGTAATATATAACCCAACAAGTCCAACACTAATTAATCTACCGAATGAGTTAGATAGAAACACAAAGAGTTGCTGGTGCTGGTAGAGTAATATTTTAGAGGTGGAGAGGCCAACGAATGCCTTCTCTTCCACAAGGTAGAGGAGCCGGCAAAGCTATGTGCGACGGCAGCTTCTCTCCCGGCATCACTACTGATAGATCCACTGCCATACTCATCGGAACCTATAACATGTCATATTCTTTTTTAATTGATGTCACAAAACAATAGATAGTAGATACTCATACACAGCATATATGCATAGACAAAAAAAAAAACATAAATACGAATAAGACAACTTCGAGACAAGACTTTTGCTTTCACTTTCCAAAGTTTGGTTATTTTTACATTTAATTCGAAGAATGTTTAAAAATAAAATAAAAAACATATATACGAATAAGACAACTTCGAGACAAAACTTTTCCTTTCACTTGCCAAAGTTTGGTTATTTTTACATTTATTTTGAAGAATGTTTTGTTTCCAAAGATTTTTGCACCGAAAAGCAAAACAGTTTTATTTTGCAAAAGGAAAAGAAAGAACTAGTCCTAATAGTGGCAACTGGCAAGTTAATGCGCTTCAGCTTTATTAAATAAAGGAACAAACATTCTTTTGAAAAAATGCTTTAACAACTTTTTGTTTTTGTTTTTTGTTTACCATGGATGCTTGATTAGCAAGTTTCTGGAAATGAGTGGACCCATCTCTGCTTTGGTTCTGTCGTTGTCTGATCCTATGTGGTGACTCAAATGTAGAATTCTCAGGTCTAAAGAGATGCTCGAAGATGGCCATTAACAAGAACATGGAGATAAGTATCGCCGTAGCTACGAACCCGAAGGAGATCGCATTCATCGACGTGGATGATCTCCATGGCCCTTCACTCTCTCCATCTTTGGTACTGTAGATGCTCCACGAACTTGACTCGTTCATTTTCTCCTTGTGGCATGCGAGCTTTAAGCCTTCTTTGGTTCTGAAGTCGATGTGATGTGATTATCTTGAGCAGAGAATATAGATCAAATATATTATGGGAAAGAAAGGACACAAATGAAATCAAAAAAAAAAAGAGGAATCTTAATCTTTCACAAGAGCAAACTCAGAATTCTTGATCAAGAATAAAACCAACGTTAAAAATGATAATAAAATTTTATATAGAACTACAAAAGTTGACAATCTTGAAATGCGTTCACGTAATCGTCGACAGTGTCTAGTTAATTATTCCTCTGATTTTTTGTTTTTTTGGCTGTGTGTGTGAAGGAAGTAAAAAGCAGAGGAAGAAGAAACAAATCACACTCTGTCTATGTGTATTAATGGGCTGTGTATATATAGTTACAAAAGGGAGTATATATAATATGATTTTTTTATTATATGCCAATAAAGTATGAAAATTAACAAATAACAGAGAGTTAGTGGTGGTAATGGTCCCTAACTAGTGGGAACAGACAGTATAAATCATGGTCTCTGGATCCTATATATTCCTATGATCTCATCCTCTTCACTCTCTTTTGTTTAAACTGACAACTTCACATTGCTTGCTTTATTTCTTTTCTAATCTCTGTCTATATTTCTACTTGTTAAGATATAATCACTCCATTATTTTCTATTATCTGACTTATTTTAGCGCACTAATTTTGTTAATATCTAGGTCCCCCCCCCCATTTGTTAGGAATCTCAGTGAATAGTGTAAGAGGAGACATGGTATATAAGTAGTTTGTTGGGGTGGATTATTTTCGTTTCATTTAGGCTCGTCCTGTCAAACATAGTCCGATAGAAATCTGATGACTGGTAAGATTAGTGACTAAGTTCTAGGCCGTGCAGTTGGAGATTTTCTCGTATTGAAAACTAAAGATACAAACAAACTCTGAACATAATTTTCTCAAGAAACTAGAACTCAATAGCATCCATGACGACAACCGTAATTAGTATATAGTTTCAGTGTACCTCATATTTTGTTTATTTTTCTTTTTAAAAGTGATTCGTTAATTTTTTTTAATTCATCGATTCGTTACTTGATAAACCATTTGAAGTTGAGTTGTACATGAAAAAAGGATTACGAATATTAGATTATTAGTTGGTATAATTGGGCCATTGGAAGCATAATATATACAAAGTAAATAAAAAGCTATTGTTTCTTTCTAAAAATGTTTTCGTGACATACACAGTATGTTCAATGTTGAATACATATTCGTTGTCTGCTTTTAGTAGCTATCTTATCCACGACCAAAGAAAAAACAATACAACAAAATAAATCAACAATAATAATTGAGGGTGGGGGCTTCGTGTTATCGCAAAAGAACGATAAGGAGAGCTTATTGGCTGCTTTGAAAATTGTTTACCCTAAAGTCTGGTGGATTTGTTACTAAAATAAGATTTCAATTAGTTAATTATCCTAACCAAAGAAACAATGAAGGATGATAATTAAACTCACTTTTTTTAATTAGTTGTATACGGAAATATAATTATTTAGTTTCGTCAACATACGTAATATAATGTATTCTTCTCCTCTTTGGCTAAATGGTTCTCTCTTCTTTTTTGCTGTAAATGTTAAAACTAAATGGTTCTCCTTTCAAGTAGAAAATAGAAAGGAACACAAGTAGATACTTGGCAACGCGACGATGGCTTGTTAAATGTTAACGGTGCGGATGTTCGAAACATGTGCTCATTAACTCCATTATTCTTGTGTATGTACTATACCCTGCATTGCATGAACATATATGTAACGAGAAAACTTCCATGTCAATTTGTAACGAGAAAACTTCCATGTCAGTAGTCTAGGTGAATTAAGCTTAATAATAATGCAAACCCTAGCTAAAGTTCATGTTTTCTTGCCTCTGCAATCTAAATTTTTTAGTTAACAAGTCACCAACTAATATTCGCTTCATATGTACGATCAGCAATTTGAGGCCTTAAAAATATCATATACTAAGAAAACCAATCAAATAAAAACCATTTCTAACAGCAAATGGAATACTACTTTTAAAGCTTAATTATTAGGGGAATAACTAGCATGCTAGAGGTTTTACTTTCCAGAGTAATTTAAAAAGGAAAGGTTGTTAGTAAGTAGCATACATAGATCTTTCTGGACACATTTGTCTTTGATGTTCAGTTTTCTGTATATTCCGACACTGCTGAAAATATGCTTATAGATCTGCCGCGATATAACATCATCGATAAGACTAAATATAATCATGTATATTTAATATGATATTTTGTGTTAACATATATGCGTATGAATTTGCTTATATATATGTGATACCATGTAAGTGAAAGTGTAGATCGCATAATAAAGGTAACATTCTAATAATGTACAGCTAGCTTACTTTTCAGTTAAGCACACATTAACAGAATTTAGGCTACCGGTTCTTGTTACCATTTTAAAACTAATGTAAGAAAACTTGGAAATTTCCGAGAGCTTAATAATATGAATAACTTATTACTATAAGTCACGTAGTTTGGACTTCTGAGTTCTCGGATGATTCACAATTTTTTACCAGAGATGAAATGTACACCGTTCATTAGATTTAGGTTTCATTTTTTGGCGGTGGCTAGATATCTACTAGAATATTATTGTTTAAGTGGGTGTTTAAACCAATTTTTTAAACGTGTAGATCAATTTTTCGAAAAATTAGATTGAAAAAATTGTTTAGTTTATATCCTCCTTATCGACTGGATGAACGCATAGATGCTGTCTATACCAATTTTTAGAACACTGATACAAACTAATTATAATTAACATGTATATTCTTGATATTCGGTCGGTTATTTTAACGGATAGTAAATTAAAATACTTCACCTATTAGCACTAGTGCATTATCTCCTGATGACATCTTCTACCATTATGGATAAAATAAAACAAAATTATATATAAAAAATTATATCTATACACAACTAACTGAACATCATTTTATATTATTATCGTGTGTATAAGTATAACCAAACTAAATTAAACTTTTCTTAAAAATCAAACTAATTAAATTTTAGTAAAAAATACTTGAACCTTACAAGTTAGGTGAAAATATAATTAAAATGCATGCTTTTCAGGAATTCTAAATTATGAAAAAGTTCAACACATGTGGGCAATGATGGTCCAAATCTACCGCAATCGAATAAATTTATCAAAACAGAATAATTATGGGGGGAAAATTATTCAGAGAAAGAAAAATAGCTTAAGTAGCTGCGGCAAAAGCGGAGAGGCCTATCTAATATTCATGCACATGAGACTAGTGTTTTTTTGTCTTCTAACAAGTTTAAAACAATACAATCAGTCTGAAGCATGGAAAAAGATAAGCATGTGAAAACTACTATACTTAAATATGACGAAATCAAATCAAGTACACAAACACATTTCTTATTATAAATAAGTATAATATTCATGTAGCCTCAGTGACCCGAGCTGTTGTTTCAAACCAAGTTATCAGAAAATATATAAAGAAAAAAACAATATTGTAAAATGATTCGCTAATTTTGTTAATCAGGTGACATCTTTTTATTGATATAGTAATGCTTAGTTTCAATAAAAATAGTCTTGTTAATTTATAAAATTTAAAAATATCACTGAAGCTTGCCTCAAATTTTGATTGTGGAATATTGGTGCTATAAGTTATTATTATAACAGGAGCTGGTGAACAAAATCTGTTATAATTATTAGGGACCTAATTATCATAAAGAAAATTTGGCATTTAGAGAAGAGTGGGGGCTTAGGTGAACATACAGCAAAGCAAAATTCAAAAGTTTGAATGATTGTAATGTAGAAAAAAATAGAATTGGAGCTTTTGGCTTTTGTGACTCAATAGTCACAGATCCATTCATGACGAAAAAGAGGCCATCATGTGACCTATCTTTTTACGTGAACAAGAAAAAAAAATGTGACCTATCTTTTCTATTTACTCTTTAGCTTTTCTTTTCCTCTTGGCCATTTCCATCTGAACCATTTCTTTACTTCTTTCTCTTTCTGTTAAGTCCTAAAGAAGTTTCTCCAACCTTACCGAATCAGTCATGGATTATAAAAAAATGTGTCTAACATTTCAGTGTGATGGGTGTTAATACATAATAATAACTAGTAAATAAAAAGATCATCTATAATATCAACGGAGGTATACATGTGATGATGTGAATACTGAATAGTGTTAGAAGATGAAAGAAAGCATTACATAAATAATGTAATGCAGGTTCTTCTCTATGCTCCATTTATACGAAGTCTGAAAGCTATCTAAACTATTAAAACTGAAGTACATTTAGTATTTGACCTTGACTTTTCTACAATAATTACCAACCTATGCCACTCTTCAAAACACTTTAATTTTATATTTTGCTGTCCATTAATTTGGCAAACCAAAAAACGTTTGTTACAACAACCTGTCCCATTAATTTCGCAAACCAAAATAAATACCACATCACCAAATCTTAACACAATATTCACAATAATTGGAAACAAAATAACAATAAACAATTCTTTCCTATTTCTACGATGTCAATATAATCAAAACATATATTTAAGATAAATCACCACGAGTGTCATAGAGTGTCGTTTTGGTTTATAAAAGTTAACATGTTCTATAAAAGGAAATTACGTATTTTGAAATCATTAATATTTCTATTAATTTTAATAGCTTAACTTATTCAAACTGATATCTTAATATTAGTTAGTGTGATTGCTTAAATATAGGAGATGTTATGGAATATCATTTATTTTAGTTATACCGTTAAGTCTATCAATTTAATTAGGGTGGTTTAATATTTAAGGCCAATGGCATCCTATTGTAAATATTAAGAAAAAGTTAGGGTTAGTTTTAAATTGTACTTATATTTCAAATCAAAATAATAATTTAAAATTATATCAAAAATTGATTTAACATATATATATTCAAAAATTTTTTTTTACTAAACTATTTTCCAATAACAATTATTAAAAATGTTTTCAATATATATAAGAAATATACAATAAAAATTCAAATTTTATATACCAACTTAAATTATGATTTTTATATTTCACATTAAATTTTAAAAATATAATACATGTGATTATTTATAGGATAGTACGTATAAAATACTATTAGTTATATGTTTGCTCTATTTTTAAAGAAAAAATAGATTTTGAATTAGAGGTGGGTTTCGGGTACCCATTTGGGTTCGGTTCGTGTCTGTTTCGGTTTCGGATTCCCGGGGTTAAAGATTTCATTCCCATTCAGATATTTCAAAATTTTGGTTTTGATTCGATTCGTATCTTTGCGGGTTCGTTCGGTTTCGGATAACCCATTTAAATTATTTTTTAAATTCATTATATACTTTAATTTTCTCAAAATATAAAAAATAATAATATATAAATTGTCAGAATAAATAATTGTAATACCTAAGCTTAACATATAAATTGGTTTGATTTAAATATTTGGATAGAAAATCAATAATTATTTTAAATATTTTGGTGTTTTGAGTATACTTTAACTATTTTAGATATTTACATTTGACTATTTATATATATTATCAATTATTTAAACCAATTTAGAAGTACTATATATATTCTGGATGTTTTTATATATATTAAATCTAAAAAATAATATATATATAATTATATAAATCTATTTCGAATACATTCAGATATCTGAAATACTTCGGTTCAGATCGGATTCAGTTCAGTTCTCCAAATGCAAATATTTTGAATAATTTGGATATTTAATCAATTTCAGTTCGAATTTGATACTTCTTTTTGGATTGGGATCGGTTCAATCTTTTGGATTCGGATATAATGTCCAACTCTAATATTGACATGGAAAATAAATAGCAACATATTTTATAAAAAAGTATACCTGCACGGGCGTGCATGTCAAAATTTAGTTTTAGTTTGTTTTATGCCTTGTCTCCTCTGCTTCAGGTAGCTATTGAATTTGGATTGTGCGACACAGGGGCTATTAAGAAAGAGGTTGCTCCAAAAGATGGGAAGTTTGATTTCAAGATTTCAGATCTACAAGCTATGTTTCCTGAGGGAACAATTGACATTAATGTGGATATGG
>NW_026618809.1:0-10748 GCF_000801105.2 Raphanus sativus
CACTACAAGAAAACAAATAATTAACGGGGCCATTTCCTCGTTAATTCCTCGTAAAAGGAGGTTTACGAGGAATTAACGAGGAAAAGCCTTTCGTCGTTTTTCGTCCGTCGTAAAAAAGGATTCGTCGCCATTCCTCGTAGAATAGCGAGGTTTCGGTTTCCTCGTAAAGACGAAGTTAATATTTCGTCGTAAGTTCTCGCCCCCTTCTTGTAAATCACTCGCCTAATTTCCTCGTACAAACCACGTGAACCACGCGTCGTTACTTACACGTAAGATCCTTGAAATCATATCCTCGTAAATTCGATGTAATATCCTTGAAAGGATTTCCTCGTAAAATCGATGTAGAATCGTTGAAAGGTTTTCCTCGTAAAAACCTCGAAAGCCATTCCTCGTAAAGACCTCGAAAGACTTTCCTCGTAAAAACCTCGAAAGCATTTCTTCGTAAATTTCTCGGAAACATTTTCGTCGTAAATAACTCGTAGACTTCCATTTTTCGAATTAATAAAATATTATTTGATAAATATAATAATTATTAATTTAACAAAATAAAAATATTTAAATATTGGATTTATAAATAAATTTTAAATAAAATTCACAAGCAACAAAATATTTTATATATAATTAAGTTTTGGATTTTATAATACATAAACCGAAAAAAAACTAAAAAAACTAAGGCTCGTTCATCGCCTCGTAGAATTCCTCGCTCCTCCTCGTAACATCCTCCTCGTTATGTGTGCCCGATGACTCGCCTGGAATGGGATTTTGTTGTTTCATGTTCCTCAACAAAGCTTCCCATTCCGGATTTGTGGACGCTATAACGTCGATGAAGGCTTCGAGTCCACTCACACGGCTTTTGGTCGCGCCCAGCTCGGAACGCAACTGAGTGACTTCTTCGGTCTGTCTCTGAGCATAAGATGATGTCGCTCTCGGGACATCATTGACGGAACCGATCCCCAACGTACGTCCCTTTTTCTTAGGGACAACCTTAAAAACAAAAAAATTATATTTGTTAGTTAAATTTAAAAGGGAAATTTAATCAATTAATAATTAAAAAGATATAATGTTAAAAAATTTACCTCCTCGTAAATCTTATCCACTTCAGTTGTGGATAAGGTAACTGGTAATCCGTCGCCGGACTGCTGGGTCAGCTGAGTCTGGCGCTCCTCAACCCGAGCAATTACGTTGTTGTAGATTTGCTCGGACTTGCCATCTAAAAACTGGCCCGCCTTGTTTTTGTGGGTCCGCTCGTAAAGTTCCGGAAGAGTCGGGAGACGTCCCAACTCTTTGGCCTAAAAACATTTAAGAAAATTGTTAGAAATATATTTAATTATATTAAAAATAATAATTAAATATTTAATTACGTACCATTTTCAAACGGACACCGGCATGTGGTTTTTGGCCCGTAGAGTGTAGCATCGGGCCGTTACCGTGCTCGTCTACCGTGTTACGGGCGGCAGCACAAATGTTTGCGATCCTAATGGAGTTAGGATCCTTCCAGTAACGGATGAGGCCGTCCCAAACATCCGTGGTAAGCTCAGCGGGTTTGCCACGGGTGTACCCCTTGACGATCCAGGCACCCTTCCAGTTGCAAACCGTGTCCGACAAGCGAACTTGCGCCTTTTCGTAAAACGCCTTCCTCACTCTCTCACTGACCCCGATGGACCAATGATACTTTTGCTGCAAAAAAAAATTAATAATTAGTTAATAAAAAAAATAATTAATTAATAGAATTACTTACAGCGTAAATCTTGAACCACGTCTTTCGGATGTAGATCGGCGTCAATTTCCAGTTTGGATGCGCCATGGAGAAGTAACCTTTAATCGTCTCGGTTACATCTGTCGCAAGGGAATTGTCAACCCCAAACCTGGAAAAAAATGAAAATTTAAATTATTTAATGAAGTTATAAATTAAAATAATTATTTAAAAAATACACTTACCATAAAGTCCCGTCGGGTCTGTCGGGGTCTATGATTGGTAAACCAGCTCTGCCTGGCATACCAAGAATATCCTCGACAGTGTACTGCGAGAAGGGAACAGTAGGTGGCACCATGAGATCGGGATGAACAGCGGCGGGGATCTCAGGAGGAGCCATCGGAGGAGGCACCGGAGGAGCCATCGGCTGAGCCATCGGCTGAGCCATCGGCTGAGCCATCGGCTGAGCCATCGGCTGAGGCTGAGCCATCGGAGGAGGAATCGGAGGGAAGAAATGCTGAGTCTCGGGAACAGACTCCTGATCCGAAGAACCTGAACCGCCGGCACCTGAAGAAGAACCTGGCGGGTCTAACTGACTACCAGGCTCACCGAATATCTCCCTGTAGTGAGCAGTAAGCATGCGCTGGCGAACCTGCAAAAATATATTTTTTTGAGATTATGATCATCAATAATTAAAAAGCTATCATCAATAATTTAAAAATCTATCTAACAAACATAAAATCCGTAAACCTATCTAAATTCTCTAAACTAACCACCTAAATTAACCACCTATCTAAATTGTCTAAACTAATAAAGGGGGCGAGGAAATTACCATTTTCGGAGGAGAGAGGAATGGGAAAGGAGTTAGAGACGAAATGGGGAGGAAGTGGAGAGGAAGTTGGGAGGAATGGACAGTGTGAGGTTTGTGAGGTTGTATATATAAGTTACGGAGGTCTCGCAATTTCCTCGTAAGTTTACGAGGAATTAAAGAGGCCCGTGTTCCTCTTTCTCGTAAAAACCTCGTAAGATTACGAGGAAATTGCGAGGCCCGTCCCAAACTAAACGATAAATTAGCGAGGCCCGTCTTTTTGTTACTCGTAAAACCCTCGTAACATTACGAGGAAATTGCGAGGCCCCTCCCAAATAAAACGATGAAATTTCGAGGCCCGTCTTTCTGTTCCTCGTAAATGCTTCGTAAGTTACGAGTTATTAACGAGGTTATTTTCTAAACCTCTAAACTCTAAACCCCAAACCTTAAACCCCATCTTTCTTATATTCTACTTCATATATTCATAACATATCAAAACTCAAAATTTATAACCACAATTCTTTAACTTCTAATATCAATCTCTTCTTCCTAATTTAAACTTATACAAAATCAAATTATTTATTTAAATATAATCATTTGAAGATTTGAAAATATAATCATTTGAAGATTTGAAAATATAATCTTTTGAAGATTTAAAAATATAATCTTTTGAAGATTTAAAAATATAATCTTTTGAAAATATAAAATTATTATGGGGTTTGGAGTTTTGGATTTAGACA
This sequence comes from Raphanus sativus, assembly GCF_000801105.2. Taxonomy (NCBI): domain Eukaryota; kingdom Viridiplantae; phylum Streptophyta; class Magnoliopsida; order Brassicales; family Brassicaceae; genus Raphanus; species Raphanus sativus. The sequence continues at coordinate 3,242 of NW_026618809.1, forward strand.
AAATAGATAAGAAGATGGGGTTTGGGGTTTAGGGTTTAGGGGTTTAGACAACATATCTCGTTAAACCGTAAACCTACGAGGAAATAACGAGGAAAAAAAAAAAAAAGAAAGCCTCGTTAATTCCACGTAAGCTTACGAGGGCGTTACGACGATTTGTGCTTACGTGGAATTAACGAGGCCCGTGTATTTCTTTTTTTTCTACTTTCCTCGTTATTTGGGTCGTAAATTACGAGGAATTACCGAAGGTTTGAAGAATCATTGAAGATTTGAAATATAATCAATTTGAAGATTTGAAAATATAAAATTGAAGATTTAAAAATATAAATCTTGAAGATTTGAAAATATAATCATTTGAAGATTTGAAAATATAATCTTTGAAGATTAAAATAAATCTTTTGAAAATTAAAAATTATAATGGGGTTTGGAGTTTGGGATTTAGACAAAAGAGATAAGAAAGATGGGTTTGGGGTTTAGGGTTTAGGGGTTTAGACAACATATCTCGTTAAAACCTCGTAAACCTACGAGGAAATAACGAGGAAATAAAAAAAAAAGAAGCCTCGTTAATTCCACGTAAGCTTACGAGGTCGTTACGACGATTTGCTTTACGTGGAATTAACGAGGCCCGTGTATTTCTTTTTTCTACTTTCCTCGTTATTCTCGTAAATTACGAGGAATTAACGAGGTTTTCTTTCTAAACCTCTAAATAAAAACCCCAAACCACAAACACCATCTTTCCTATCTTCTACTCTTCATATTCCACCCAAACCTCAATCATTTATTTTTCATTCAAAACCTCAAACTCAATATTTTTTTTATAATCGAATCACATGCATTAAGTCTGAAAATCAATCATATTAAACACAAATACATCAATCAGATACATTTTCGTCATCACTAGAAACATCATCATTTTCATTAAACTCGTCTTCAACAGCTTCATCTGTGCCATCGTCGGTAAGATCTTCATACTCATGATTATGCGGATCAATGAGAAGAATGTCATCAATTGTTGTTCAGGTTCCTCGACTTCATTTATCTGTTCTTCTTGCAATGGTGGTTCTTCTCCACTTATGATTCGTCCTCGAGGTGTAACTTTGATCACGGATAACCAATTTATTCCCGATTCTCTCATCCGAGGGTATGGAAGGTAGCTAACTTGATCTGCTTGTGAAGCTAAGATGAAAGGCTCGAATTTGTTGTACCTGAAATAAAGAAAACATAGAAATAAGCTTATTCTACTCATGTATGCCAAATAAAGAATTTGTTGTACCTTCTTCCACCATTGACATCAACTACACCGAATTTGTTAAACCGAACACCTCTGTTGACGACGGGGTCGAACCACTCACATTTGAAGAGGACGCATTTCAGCTTCAATATCCCTGGAAATTCCACTTCGATAATCTCTGTCAAGATACCGTAGAAATCGGTTTCCCCTTTCACACATATTCCATAGTTACTGGTTGCCCGCTGTCTACCATACTCATATGTGTGAAAAGTATAGCCTCGTGTGAAATACATCTGTGAAGTGGTGACCTTTACATGTGGAGATTGAATTACTTCATGTAACCACTTAGGATAATCTGCATCGTCGTCAAAATCAACCTGCAAAAACAAAGTGAACGTTAAAATACAAATCATTTATGAATAAAGAGTTTGAGTTAATACCTGACTCTTCAACCATTTTATAAAGTGTTGATCTTTCCTTTTGTCTACGTCAGTTGTGGATATACCAGGGAATGTTTCTTCGACTTGTGAAACAAATAGGCTGTAAAATCACTTTTTATATTAATTAATATTTGGCAATTATATATATGTGTTAATTTATATATACGTGTCCATTTATGTTACCTTTCAAAATAACGAATCAATGGATCCTCACAATTAAGTAGAATATAGGTGTGTGCACTATGAGCGTCTTCTTCACTCGACCACCAAACCTCTTTTGATTTTCCACCCAGTCGCCCAATCTGGCTAAAGATGTCTGGAACACCAGCAACTGCGTATGTTGGCGCGACACCACCATCATCATATCTCCTTGGAGCTCTTTTCCGAGTACGTACTTTTGACGCAAAGTAGTACGATGTGAAGTGAGAAGTTTCTTCCGTCAAACTTCCAGCAATTATAGAACCTTCAACCTTTGCAAGGTTCTTTGCTTTTCCCTTCAAATATTTCATGGCTCGCTCATACTGATACATCCATCCGTAATGTACAGGTCCACGAAGCAATGCCTCATATGGAAGGTGGACAGCTAGATGCTCCATTACGTCAAAAAACCCAGGAGGAAATATCTTCTCCAAGTTGCACAATAAGATGGGAATGTTCTCTTGAAGCTGTTCCACGACTTCTACTTTAAGGGTGCGGGTGCTCAGATCCCTGAAAAATGCTCCAATGCCTTGTATATTCCAAAAACAATTATACACATATTAGTCATATATATTTCAAACTAAATCATTATATATAAAATAACTGCAATAATAAATATAGTACCTGCAAGTGCTTCATGTACGTTTGTAGGAAGTAGCTCCGCAAAAGCAAAGGGAAGTAGTCGTTGCATAAAGACATGACAGTCATGACTCTTCATCCCAGAGAATTTTTGACCCTTTTCAACGCATCTAGACAGATTTGAAACATACCCATCGGGGAATTTCACTTCTGATGCTACCCAGTTGAACAACACCGACTTTTTTTCTGAAGACAATCTGAATATCGGAACAGGAACTTGCCCATTGCTGTTTATATGTAACTCGCTTCTTGAGCAAATATCCGGCAAGTCTAACCTTGATTTTATGTTGTCTTTTGTCTTCCCCGGGACATTCAATATTGTATTCATGATGTTCTCAAAGAAATTCTTCTCTATATGCATCACATCGAGGTTGTGGCGCAGAAGAAGATCCTTCCAATATGGCAACTCCCAAAATATACTCTTCTTGTGCCAGTTGTGATGAACACCGTAAGAATCAGGCATATTAGGGGGAACATGCCAATTACCACCACGAGGAACTGTTTCCAAAACTCCATAGTAATCGAGTTGCTTTTCAGTTTCTTCTCCAGTTAAATATGGAGGAGGAGTGTCTCTCACAACCCTTTTGTGCCTAAACAATGTCTTGTTTCTTCGGTACGGATGGCCAATGGGAAGAAATCTACGATGACAATCGAACCAACTTGTCTTCCTCCCATTCTTCAGTTGAAACGCATCTGTCGCTCCATTACAATATGGACAAGCTAATCTCCCATGTGTAGTCCATCCCGACAACATCCCATAGGCAGGAAAGTCACTTATGGTCCACAAAAGCATCGCTCGCATCGTGAAATTCGTCTTCGTTGAGCAGTCATACGTCCTCTCCCCTGTTGACCACAAATCCTTCAACTCTTTTATCAGTGGTTGCAGGAAAACATCCAGCGACCTTTTAGGATGTTTCGGACCAGGTATTAATATGGTCAAGAATAGCAACTCCCGTTGCATGCACATCTCCGGTGGCAGGTTGTATGGCGTAAGAAAGACTGGCCACAATGAATATTGTCTCCCTGACATTCCGAATGGACTAAATCCATCTGTGCATAATCCGAGATACACATTCCGGATATTGCTAGCGAATTCCGGATATACTTTGTTAAAATGTTTCCAGGCTCTTGCATCTGATGGATGTGTCATCTCACCATCCGTCTGAGTATGCTCGGCATGCCATCTCATCTTTCCAGCAGTCTGCTCTGATTGGTACAATCTTTTCAATCTGTCTGTAATTGGTAGGTACCACATCCTTTGGTACGGTACCCTATTACGTCCCCGTCCTTGCGGCTTGAATCGTGGCTTCTTGCAGAATCGACATTCTTCTAACTTCTCATCATTTCCCCAGTAGATCATGCAGTTGTCGATGCAAACATCTATCATCTCCGAAGGCAACCCAAGACTATACACCAGTTTCTGAATCTCATAATAAGAATCAGCAGACACATTGTCTTCCGGCAAATACTCTTTGAACAAGTCTGCCCATTCATTCATGCAACTTTCAGGTAGATTGTGATCAGTTTTAATATTCATCATTCTAGCAGCCAACGACAATTTAGAGAGACCTTCTCTACAACCACTGTAAAGTGGTTGATTCGCCGCATTTAACATTTCATAAAACTTTTTTGCATCTATGTTAGGTTCTTCATCTTCATCATGAGCTACAAATGCATCAGTTACCATATCATGAACCCTATCAAAATCTACCATCTGCTCCTCCTGATGGTAACTAGGTTCATTATGCAAATGAAGAGCAACCGGTTCTTCCTGAAAATTGCTATTACTACTACTAGCTTCATTCTGATCATAATTATTATAACCTTCTCCATGTTGAAACCAGATATAGTAATTTGGCGTGAAACCTCTATTTATTAAATGCTTCCAAACATTTTCACGATTTGCCAATTTCGAATTGTTGCATTTCCGACATGGACAGAACATCTTACCGCTTTCTAGGGCGAGCGGTGTGGAATCTGCTTGATGCATAAATGTCTCCAGTCCCGCAATGTATTCTTTCGTCACTCTCCCGTTAGCATCTCTATGCATATACATCCACCTCCGCAACTCGTAGACATTCCCAGAGCCTGACATTTTTTTCCTTTCACGTTTTTCTTTTTTTTTCTTGTTGGTGTGTTTAAAATGATGTTGAAACTTCCATATTTATAGAAAATTTTCGAATCTGGTAGTTGAAGTTTTGCGATGAATTTGCGAGGAAAAGGTAGGTAGCAAAAAAAAACGTGCTTTAAAATTCTTCGTTAAGTTCACGTATATCATTTCCTCGTAAAGGTGACGTAAATTTACGTTGATTTAACGAGGAAATTATATTTCCAGTTTTCCTCGTAAAGATAATGCAAGCTTTACGTGGTTTTTACGAGGAAAATGTATTTCCTCGTAAAGACCACGTAAAGTTACGTGGGCTTTACGACGAAATGTTATCTTCGTTAGTTTACGAGAAAATAACGAGGTTTATTTCTTTCGTTGTAAATTCCTCGTAAGTTCCTCGTACATTTACGAGGATTATATTTCCTCGTTAACTTTCCTCGCCAAAATGCTGTTTTCTTGTAGTGATCTATCCACACGCCTTGATACAGATTGAATCTTTGATTCTCTGTTTGCAAGGATTATCAAAGCATCTACCCACCTACAAGAGATCCAGGGATAGACAGCCATTTCAGGGCTGCACCAAGTGGTATCAGAGCCTCTTGAAGGTTAGGGTTTGAAGTTTTATCCTAGGATTTCGAAATCTATCAGTTAGCAAGCAGTATTCTATGTCTGGATATGGAGAAGAGCTTACAATTCCATCCTTCTATGGGAAGATTGATACAAAGGCATACCTGGATTGGGAAAAGAAGATGGAGTTTATTTTTGGCTGCAAATACTACACTGAAAAGAAGAAGGTTTGTCTAGCAGTCACTGGACTCTGTGGAAGTGCATTCACATGGTGGCAAAGAGTTTCTCAGACAAGGAGATTTGAAAAAAAATCACAAATTACTTCATGGGATGAGATGAAGAGCTTGATGAAGAAAAGGTTTGTGTCACAGTGGAAACTTCCTGAACTAAAGCCAGAAGCAGCAACAAAGCTAACTACTTTAGAACAGCTTGTCTGTTGGTCTAAAGTACCATCAAAACCTGCTGGGAGAAGATCTGTTGTTCCTGATCTATCACTGAAACAAGAGGAGGAGAAGCTGCAAACTTCTATATCAGCTTCACCAATAAAACAGATTGAGGAGAGTCATGAAAGTGAGTCAGAACCAACAACTCTTTGTCTAAAGCTAGAGGAGGAAGTACAAGTTGCAGAAGCTGAGTGTAGCCACGTGCCTGATCAAACAAAACAAGAAGAAGAAGTTCCTAAAGGGTCATCTAAAGCTCTTGAATTGGTGTTTTATACTGTTGAGCAAGGTGATAGTTTTAAGAGTTTATCTTGTGAGTTTCTGATCAGACCTATTGTATGTCTTCAGCTAAGCTTAGTGGAGCATCTGAGAGTTGTTAAGGGCCTGCAACAAGTTATTTTTGAACCTGGAGGAAGCTTTTGTGTGTTTAGAAAAAGTCACAAAATTCTGGAACAGAAAGCAGCAGCCTTCAAGTTTGATTTGCAGAGTTCATTCACTCTTGAAGAAGAAGATTTGTGGTCAAATCTTTTTAAAGGGAGAGAGAATGGTGTGATCCAAACTAGTTGCAGAGAGAATGAAGGAGAGTCAGGAGGCAACAAGTCCTTTATTAGGTTCATAGCTGATCAGAACAAGCTGAGCAGAGCTAAACATGAACTGGTGGTGGTTAAAGAGAAGCCAGAACTGGAGGATGAGTATGGGGACAATACCACACGACCCCCTGACCATAAGGAGGTTAAACTGAGAGTACATGGTCTCATGTTCATCAGCAGGAAGTGTGTAGAATCATCCTGGAGTGGAGCAGCCAGCTTTAAACTCAACAAAGTGGAGGAATCATCAACCTTAGAAGCTACATGCCTTGAGAAAAGTTCCAAGATATTGTTGAGACATGAAGAAGGATTGCAATACTTTGTGTTTGACCCTGGAGAGATTAGAGAAGTGATCATATCTCCCAAGGCCAGATCATGCAATCTGTTGTTGAGTGATCAAGGTTCTATCATCCTACAGAGCTTGGATTTGAGGACAAATCCTTTTAAAGGAGGAGGGGATGGTGTAGCCATGACCAGAGACATTGGAGAGCTGAGTGAGTCTGATGATGAAGAGCTTATTGAACCTGACTTAGAAGAGGAGCTTGAAGCTGATGAACCTGTACTGGACCTGAGAAGAGAAGCACCGGATGAGCTACCTAGCTTGTGGAATGGACTAGTAACCAGATCAAGGCTGAGAGCGCAAGTGAACAGTCTCAAACACTTAGTCAATTTCGTGGATACAAGATCAGAAGGAGAGAACCAAGATAAATCAGCCTGTTGGTTTAATTCAATTACAATGTAATGGGTTTTAGTTATTTGGGCTTTATTTAAATTAAACCAAGTCAATTAGGATTTTTAAAATAAACCAATTACAATTGGATTAGGATTAGAATTAGAATTAAACCATCTTGGTTTACTTCTAGGGTTGCTGTCGTTTTCTTTTAAGAAACATGGGGGACGCAGCTTGATTTTTCATTCAACTTTTAATCTAAAACCTTTTCATACAAGTTGTTTCAAAGTCTCTAGCTTTCTCTGTTCAGCTCAAGAACATTGATCTCACTAAGGGAAGGAATTCCTAGGGAACCCATCTTAGACAATACAAGGTGATCTTGTGTCTTTGAGTAGCAAAACAGCTTCTGAGCAATCCATAGCTCTTTAGCAAAGTCCACCATCATCATCTATCATCTATCCACACGCCTTGATACAGATTGAATCTTTGATTCTCTGTTTGCAAGGATTATCAAAGCATCTACCCACCTACAAGAGATCCAGGGATAGACAGCCATTTCAGGGCTGCACCAATATGGCAATAGCTTCATGATTCTTATCAAACCAGGATGAACCACGATCTAAGAAGTTTT
>NW_026618810.1:0-10748 GCF_000801105.2 Raphanus sativus
AATAGATCATATTCCTAATTTAATTGAATAGATATCCACTAAATCCACACAATAATAAACAGATTAGTACTTTTTAAATAATATTTTTTAAAGAGAATATTCCTTATATTGATAAACGTTTACATTTTGTAAGAATTCTAAAGTATAATTACGAAAGAAAAAATATTGTAATGCAGTTATACTTAATAACTACCACGAAATTAATGTGGGCTATAAGATTATTATGATCTTGGTTTAAATACTTTGTATTTGTCATATCTAGGTTTTGAGCCGGCTAGAACTAATTAATATACATGTTTTTAATTTGAATTCTTAATCCGGTTTAGCATTGGATAACTCAAATGGTACAGCCATGTTTCGGTCCATTATTTAGCAATGTGTTTGTATTTAGTATTTAATGGTTTTAATTATAATCTGGGTTGATTTCTTTAATTATTTATAGATTAATTGCCTAGGATAGTAATATAATTTTTTTTGGGGTTTGGATGTGGATATTGTTTTGACCAAAAATACGCATTAGTAGTTGAAATGGTCAAGATATTATCCTGATTTATGTTAATTAAAAATGGAAATTATTAACTCAGTGGCAAGGGTTGATAAATATTGTGAAAGATTAAGGAGGAATTCATATATGTACTTCAGTTTTAATAGATTAGATATTCATTTGAAAAATTCTCAAATGTGTTAAGGGGCTTATTGAACTGATGATTTGCTAGGATTTTTTTTTTTAAATCTCATCTTATTGGATCTGGTATTTATAAAAATTATCTTAAATCCTTGCTTATTGAACTTATCATTTATACAAACCCAATCATCAGTTATTCAAACCTAAGATAGGGGTGTATTCAACTAAGGGTTTGAAGTGATTTGTATTAAAATGGCAAATCCACTGTTATTCAAACGTAGATTTAAAAAAAAACACTTTAAAATCCAGTGTTATTTAACTTAACATTTTATAAAACACTGTGAAATCTACTGTTATTGAACAAAATTTAAGTTAGAGATTTTAGAGTGCTTTAATTATTTCTAGAGTGTTTGATAAGAACTTCTTAGTTATAAAAATAAAAATACAAATTCCACTGTTTTAGATGAGATTCCAGAGTGTTTTTACAAAAATCACACCAAATTCTCTAATTCTCCTGTAATCATCTAAAACTCATTAAATATCAAATTATTTCAAATTTCAGATTAAATAACCCTCCTAAGTGTATATGCAAGTTATGTAAAAAGAAAAGCTGATGTGGGAAATTTAAGAAAACAAAAAAATTATCAATAAAGAAGCACGTTTGTGTTCTACTTTGTATTGTTTGGAAGTCGACCAGATTAAGATGTCGTCGGTTTGCAAAGTTTTTTTCTTTTCTTTTTTTTTATGAAACTACGTTTTGCAAAGTTGACGGAGTGATAGCAATGTTGTGTACGAAAGACAACTTGTATGGATATCTGTAGTCTGTACACACCCGAGGCAGCACTGATGGATAAATTTTCAATATTCCTCCACGCTTCAACATGGATTTTTGCCCACTGCTCAAAGTAAATCTTTGAACATGAAGCATGTATTTTAATTCCCTTCAAAATAATATTAGAAATCGAAAGTTGAGTTTATAGTATATGAAAATAAGAGATGAAAGTTAAATGATTAGAAATCAATAAACTCAAAACAATAAACTAAATATATAACTACTATAAATAACTTTATAATTTATTAAGTATATAGCTAGTATAAATAAACTAAATGAAAATTATAAAATTTTATGATCATGTTTTCTCACTATTATATAAGTTCATTTATTTGTTTATTTCAAATTAATAAGTTATATACAAAATGTTGCAATAGTTAATTATAATTTTTAATTAATTATAACCGTACTACAGTATGTACAAAAATATATAGTTATATATAATACTGTTTTTTGAAAAATATATATATATAATACTGTTAAAAATATTATTATATAATTACACAATATATAACACCTATATATAACATAACCAATTAATTTATAACATAAACAAATCCATATTAGTTATACGAAATTTCTTTTGTTGTTCTCACTGATGACTGAATACTGTATATATCAAAAAGAAAACAGAAAACCAACTAATCAAAAATTTAATAAATTAATATAGCATAATTATTTTATTTAGTAAATAACCTAAAAAGAAAAGAAATCTAAGGCATCGTATTCTAGTTATCCAATAAATCTGTTATGATTGATGGTAGCAGAAAAATAAAATCAGTTTCAACCACATACTTTATTTGAAAACCCAGTTATAATCTTATTGATTGGATTTATTTCATAAAGACAAACACACGGAAAATGTAGAACACATACATTACTTGAAAACCCAGTTATACTCTTATTGATTGGATTTATTTCATAAAGACCAAACACATAAAATGTAGACATTTCTAAAACACACAAGCAAATGACCTCTTAAAACTCACAAACCCACCAAACACGGAACAGGAGACGTCAAGGATATGCCGTCCCCGTGCATCATAGCTTATAAGCTCCCGACACAAGCCACTGTATAAGCTCGGAGAGAATGAAGAACGTCCGTCGAACTTCCATGAAAACCGGTGATTTTGCCACCTTCGAGCAAGGAAAAATTCTCTGAGGTCATTCCAAACGGATGAGAGGTGATGCCCTTCAGTGTCTTGAACGTAAGAGACGTTATTATCTCTGTCTTCGAGCCAAAGAGTTTATCGTAGTAAACTTTCACAGATGTGATGTCGTCGCCTTGACCAACCTCGAACTCCTCTGTTCCTAGGGATGTCTCTTTTCCGTGCTCGTGTGTCACTCTTCTACCGTCTTTCTCGTATTCAAACTTGATATAAGCCACACCGGAATTGCCTTGACCAACAAAAACTTTTCTTACATGATCAAAAGCACCACCATCATCGAATGTATCTTCACCCTTTCCTCCTACAGCTTCCACTTTGATGAGAGAAGATGGAGAAGAGTTTGTAGCTGCAGCAAAATGTGCACCGATGGCATCAATAGCATAGCCACCACGTCCATGGAATCCAACAAGCTTTCCACCATTTTCGCCTTTGAACTCGAATTCTGTTCCCTTCATCTCACCAAACAATGGAGACGTAAATCCTTTGGAGGTTGTGAAGTATATCGATGTAATAAGCGTTGTATCATAGCTGAAAATATGCTTGTAGCTTCCACCAACGGCTGTGATGTACTCAGCCGGATAAGGCACGGAAAACTGTATTTTATTTGAAATTAAAAACATCACTGATTAATAGTGAACCAATTGGAAATTAACAAATTTTTTAAAAAACATATGAATTATATATTTTGACCTCTTTTAGCTCTCCACGGTTTGTCCCGTGTTCACGGACTTCAACTTTCCCATTTTTTTCATATTCGATCTTGATATAAGTTATGCTGTATTCATCTGCGGCGATGGTTATTTTCTTCACGCCGTCCAAAATACCATCGTCAAATGTGTCTCCCTTGTTACCTCCGAGGGGTCCCATCGTTGTGGTAGTGGGAGCTGGAGCTGGAGCTGGAGCTGGAGCTGGAGCTGGAGCTGGAGTAGGAGCCGGAGCCGGAGGTGGAGGTGGAGGTGGAAGAGGTGCAAAATGTGCACCAATAGCATCGATAGCATCACCGGACCGACCACAAAACCCGACAAGCTTTAAATCTTTTTCCTCGAACACAAATTTCCTACCAGCCACATTGCCAAAAGCAGGGGAGGTTCTTCCTTTTGATGTCTTAAACCTAAGCGATGTAAGATAGCCATCGATGGTTCCCTCCACTGAGGTAATATGTTCATTAGGATAATCGACCACAAACTGCAACCAAAAAAATTATATTAAAAAAATAACTCAGTAACCACAAAACTAAGCAAACTTTAAATCAACAATTAGTACCTCCTGTGGAACCTCTTGTCTCTTCCCATGAACATGTGGCACCATTCCTTGGCCTTTTGCATACTCAAACCTGACGTAACTCACAGATTTACCACCACGCCCTACAAGTATTTTTCTAACACCGTCAAAAGCCCCATCGTCCCAAGCACTCCCTCCGTTTCCACCTTCACGGTTAAAGTGCTTAAGAGGAGATTTCACAGCGAAGAAGTGAGGACCAATGGCATCAAGAGCTTGACCAGAACATCCATGGAAACCAAGAAGCTTTCCACCATCTTTACCCTCTAGCAAGAATTCTCTCCCATCTGGGTTTCCAAACAACGTGGTATGACCGAGTATCGGAGAGGTCCTTCCATGTGAGGTTTTGAAGCGTAAAGATTTGATCAGCACTGCTCCATAGCTGGAAACGTGTTCGTAGCTTCCACCAACAGATGTGATATATTCGTTCGGATAATCCACCGAGAACTAGATTTCATTTTCCATTAGAAACAACAAATGTACAATGTTTCAGTCAAAAAAATAAAAATAAATCAAGGCAGTAAAGGTAACATACCGAAGAATAACAAAGCCAGGATCTATTACCTCTTGAAGTTGTCCACTATTCGTCCCATTTTCACGGGTTTCAAATTTTCCATCTTTTTCGTACTCAATCTTGATATAAGGAACACAGTCGAAGTCTTTTCCCACCGTTATTTTCTTCACACCATCGTAAACCCCGTCGTCAAATGGTCCGCCCTTGTTACCACCCACCGCTCCCACTTTTTCAGACATTGGATCCATCTTCTAGCTTCAAAGAACCTGGAAAAATTGAACTCTTCTTTCAAACCACACTAACTAACAACAAAATGGATGGATTGATGGGTAAAGAAAGACAGAAAAAACGGAAATAACATAAAACTCTATTTATATATTACTATAGAAAAATGCAGTAAATGTCTCGTTTTAAATATTGTTTCCATTGAAATATTATTTCTCAGGCTTACTGGGAATAATTTACAGGACATTGTAAAAATATGTCTCCTATGAGTCTTTGACATGATTGAACTCAGTCACATACATGAAAGAGGAAAATCATGAGGAAACTTGTGCTAACAAAGAGAGAGATATAGAGAGAAACCTAACTCTTGAGGATTGTGTTAATCTTATATTAAAAGCTGCGAGTGAGAGTGATATGGGATTGTGAGTACTGAGTAGTGCCTATTTATTGACACTCGATGTCGCTTTTTCACATTTTTTTTGTTTCACCCGTTAAATTTAAACCAAATAAATATCGCCCTCACACATTACACATAATCGACCATACATCTCAAATATTTTTCCTTTAATCCTGATATTATTTATTTGCCTCAAATATTTCTTTTTGGAAAAATCATTAACGATTGCATTAGTTATTAATATCACCTAGTAAATTTAATTCTTTAGGTCCCGGGATGACCGCTCGATTTACGCCTAATCACTAGCACGATTCCAAATTTGGGTTATTATTAATTGTTTGTATTGCTTTTAAAAATGGGGAGAAATCAGTTATCACTTTACAAATAAGTACATTATTATTTCACTTAAGATCCACTTGATGAACATTGTGCATGTTTTTTTCTGATATCCCGAGAGTGTTTGGAAAACCGAGGCACAATCAGCTAATTCTCTTTAGATTTTTTCTACCGGGCATCGAACAGACTCATTTGCTCACAGTGAGTGTTAGATACATATTATATTATATTACTTGGCCACACAAACGAATATATTTAATATAGCAGTTTCCAATCCGTTATGCTTACCATTTCTCCATTTTTTTTTGTATTACTCAGTCACGTTTGTGTGGTTAACACTTCGTATGTTGCATGTGTATACAATTTTTTGTTTGGAAAAATATGTATACAGGTTGATCATGCAAGACAACAAGATGGTTTTTGGATCAAGTATTGTAACTAATTCCAGTCAATTGTTGTGACCTCTAATCACGTATTTGTTTCTTGTAGATCAAGTATAATCATGTTAAAATACAGACATGACCGGTTGGGTTATCATCACTACAACCGGCTCTAGCATCAAAAGTCTGCAAATCTTGTCAGTGATCACTCCTCTTAAGCGGCATAAACACCTTGTACTATATATTATCCTATTTTCTGATTGGCAAGTACCACTAAATATTTTACCAAAAAAAGTACCACTAAATAATAACTGTATACATTTTATTTAGAGTTTTAAGTTTATTAAAATAATAAAAACTGTAAACTAAAAGAATAAAAAGAAAGGATGAGGAGAAAACTTGTGATGTGAACAGACACTAGAACATGGACGCGGTTGCAGATTAGGGCCCTACCCTGCCTTACATATGAACTAGTTCATCATTTTTTCGTGACCAAAAAAAAAAAGAACCAGTATCATTTAACGATAAGGAAAAGTAATTGAAGGAAAACGGTTATCCCTATATACTAAAGCACAAGTCACTTGACCACTAAAAATCTGACAAGTGGAAAATGTTTTAAAAATTTGATAAAATAAAATTTAATCCCTAAATTTTCTCACATGATAACTCCCACGTTCATAAAATTACAATATAAAACTGTTTTATCTTTTTGAACGAAATATTTTACTCCATAAAAGTTCAATAGAAAAAGTATAAAGCGATGGATAATAAGAAAGATAGAGGAAGAAGAAGAGAGTTTCAAAACTTGAATTTTCAATAGGAGTTTGGAGAATCAACGCTTTGCCAGCAATGAAGGTAATAATAATAAACATTTAATATCCAACTCTTATCTAAAAAGTGGATACTTACATATGTTTTTTTACTTGCGTTGTTTTTACTTCCGAAAGGAAAAAAACAGAAACATAAAAGGAAGAAGACAAAAGACAAACAGACAAACAGACTTCCTCTGCAACAAACTTAGAACAAAAGAAGAACCGTAAACAATCTAAAAACAAATGGTATGTTTAGTTCTTCTTCGATTCTCTCTTTCATGTTACTCGATCTTTAAAATCTGTGTTTTGTTTTTGTAACTTAAGAATCACATCCCATGATTAGCAAATGATGTGATGCAACTCCACCGAGAAAAAAGCATCAACCGTTATGACTATGCAAATCGGGTACTTACAGATTTGTTTGGTATGATTACTATTTCACAAATCTATTTTATTTTTCTTATAAAAGAGCATATTCTACTATCTTACAATTTTTTGTAAGTCTAATATATCGAATATTTGACATACATGTTTAATTTTATTTTATGATATTAAATTTGAAGAACCATATTTGAAAATTCATCTACATATAAATACAATAAAACTGAAAGTATCAAACATAATAACTTTAGGTGTTATCCATCTCTAGAAATGTGTCTAAAATAAGTTTAATTTTTATTAAATACAAATTTAAAACTATTTTGAAAGATAACTTAAATGCAAAAAACTGATCCGTGCGAAGCACGGGATGATATACTAGTGAATAATATAAACGTGGGAGAAATAATCTTCAACTCCAAGTGGAAATAGTTAAAATCCTTTAAAAGGACATGAATTGATACCCAGAAAAAAACAAGACCTCTGAATTCTCTAAAAGATTTTTTTTCCCAAATTGAATTAATTCATATGCAAAATACCAGAGTTCTTACACAGGCTAGCGGTCAAACGAAGTAGCTTCGAAACCAACAGCCCATAGAAAGCGGCAACTAGAGTCCACACATGGATAACTACCCACACAGGAGTGACTTAAGAAAAAAACATAAAGCATAACAACTACAATGAGACAGTAGTACACCTAGCAGTCTTTAGAAAGGAGAAAATGTCAATGTTTGGAAGTTACCGCTGCTGCCTGCTGCTGCCTAAAGCCCGCCACCCGGTACCTCCACTTCTGCACCCAAACCACACTTATCGCTGCTGCCTCGCCTGCCAAGCGATAAGACTAGAACCCTGAGACTTCACAAACTCGACAAGGGGAACACGATGCTCGGTCCACACGCCTTGGATACATAAACATTTAACGATCTAAGAAAGAAGCTCATCCAAACACCAATAAAATGAAGTCTTGCCAACCGACCCTCTCCGTGAACACTCACAAGAGAGAAGAACCAAACGACAAGCAACCATTGAACATATCCCTTAAAAAAACTGCTAAGTCATAACCAAACCCAGCGAAGCTCACAGAGCGACACTAAAACTCCATCCTCGAACTAACACAATCAAAGCAACAAAAGGGAAATGTGGAAGGACCACCATAACCCACTGCAAGGAACAAACTACTTCACGTCATCTAGTCATAAAGTTGTTCCTCAAAACAACCAGAGAAACCTCCACAATAATAAGGACAAAAGGACTCCACACACACAACTACACAGACCAACGCTTCGAAAAAGAGGAATAACGATAGACCTCAGGCAATAAAAAACAGCGGAGGCAGGGACAACCTCGGACAAGCAAAGCTCACCAGAATCCACACCAAGTCGTTTCCCCCCCCAAACCTGACCAGATCTGGAGAAGCACTGAATCGAAACTACCCTCCTGAGAAGCACTGAATCGAAACTACCCTCCTGAGAAGCCCCTCCCTAACGACTCCTTGCAGCACCTCGCTGCTACTCCAGTGACGTCACAGACCCTGCCTCGCAGATTTAGATCCTCCAGAAACTCCATGGAAATCCAGAGCAGCGCGCATCTCTATGTAGTGCGAGAAAGATGAAATCGGAAGGGAAACAGGAAATAAAAAAAAGAACTGCAAAGAGGGGAGGAGGAGAAAGCTCTCACGGTGACGAGCCACCGGATACGCCCCTCCTACTATCTGAATTCGTTGACGGTGCTGCTAGGGTTTTTGAGAGAGAGAAGAGCGACCCGTTCAGTTGAAATTTACGACCATTTTGTACGGGAAAAGGTTGTCAGAGATGACATTATTGTGCAGCTCACTTTACGCTTAAACACATCATGGGGAATTACAGGAATAAATCTTCTTCATGGAATTTTTCCAGTTCTCAAGGAAGATTGGATGTAATATTACACAATCTCCAATTTCTCTCTTTTTCCAGTGAGTGAACTACTAGAAATTCTCAAAACGAAGTTCAAAGTCATCATCCTCCCACATGGCGTCCCTTTCCGCCCCGTTAGGGACCGTATATTAAATGAATACTAGATTTTGATTTTAAAGCGCGACTTTGTTAACTATTTCTATAAATTTTGCATGAAGTTATTTGTTTTGATTAAATCGTACTCCCTCCGTTTCAATTTATTTGTCGTTCTAGACTTCGGCACACAGATTAATAAAACATTTAATTTTGTATATTTACTAGATAAAAACATCATTACCAATACAACTAACCAGATTTCAACCAATAGAAAAATAGAATAGATTAAAAAGTCAATAAATTTTGCATTGAAATCATAAAACGACACTTATTTTGAAACGAAAATTTTGCTCCAAAACGACATATAATTCGAAACGGAGGGAGTATATCATATGAAACTTTAATTGATTACTAGATTTTGATCCGCGCTTTCAAAGCCTGGGATTAATCTATTTAGAAAAAATATTTAGTGAAATTTTGAAATTTATATATATGTTTTATAATCTTTTTAGAGTATATATAATTAAATTAAAATTATTATATTCATTTTATGAATATGAGATAATCATTACATTTAAATAACCTGTTTCATATTTATTTTACTTATATTATAAAGTTTTAAAAGTATAATAGACTATATTGGTCTAAATTTATGTTACTGTAATATAAATAGACTATATGTCACTCAAACCATACATGATAAATATTTTATATATTTATGAAATAATCTGAAAAAACAATAACTGTAAAACATAGTCTATTGTTTTATATAACATATAATCAAATAATATTAATATCAACTGAATTTAGTATTGTATGTGATCAAAGTGCAACCTATTAAATAATTTTTGGATATATCGAATTAACAATAAATATTATAATATCAACAATTTATAATATTAATCAAATCGATTTATGGAAATTTATATGTCACAAATTTTGGAATTGTACAGAAACACACAACCTTTATTGAAAAAATCCCGCGTAAGTTTATGGCTTCGTTTTGTTCGCCAATCTGAAATCTCTGTTACGTCTATTTAAAAAACAAACATTGTTGATATATATTATTAACAGTAAATATACACTATCAATATTAAGGGATATTTAATGCGAAAAATATATCTGTAATATAAATAGTTCACATGTTATTATTTATAGTGCTAAATCAATTTAGATTGTAGTTTTAGGTTGAAATATTATAAAGTGAAAACGTCATATATAAGCTTTATGGAAACATAGTTGCATCTCATTAATTTACGCCGAGCATTTTTTGAAACCCATGTATTATTTGGCCAATAATTTACATTGAGCATTTGGTATAAATCTTTGGTAGAGTTATTGTATAATTTAATGTTTTGAAAATGTAGAAAATTATAAATGCTAGAATAATTTGGAAATTAAATGCAAATAAATAATATAAGGTTGACGAATTTATAGTAATTTAGTTGAAAATAATAAATGTTGTTATGCATAAAATAGGAATGGCATTAGAATGTAAATAAGTTTAAAAAGTAAGGGCAGAGTACTATGAGAGATTCTGCTTTAATAATATAGACTAGATTTTGATCCGTCCCTCAAAAGGATGGGTATATTTTCTGTTTTAAATTTTTTTTTAGTAAATTAATTTCTTATATTCGTGTATTTTTAATTATATTTGTGTTTTTATTTGTAGTCATATTTATGTAAAATATTTTTAAAATGATTAGTAAGATGTTTAAATAATTATATTAAAATAGTTGGACCAAACATATATCAATAGATCATATTCCTAATTTAATTGAATAGATATCCACTAAATCCACACAATAATAAAC
>NW_026618811.1:0-10747 GCF_000801105.2 Raphanus sativus
CTTAGCTTTCAGCCTCCGGCTCCAGCTTAGCTCCTTTTAGGCATCGAGCCTGTGATGGGCCTGTCCCGGCCATTACCATCTTTTTTATTATTTGGAGATCAGCTACCGGGCCATATTCGGGCCCAACAGTTGCCCCCAGCTCTCGAGATTAGGTTTCGTTATTCTCGGGAGCTAAACCTAGCCGCCCAAGCTAGATTCTCTTGTTGAGATCATGATTACTAGCTATCTCAACCATATTTACTTTTTATCTGATCGAACGGCTGTAAATTTCTTTTGATTAAATCGATGGCTTAGATTAAAGCGAGTTTGAAATTTGATTTCCGATTTTCGAGACGTGATGGGATATAAAGCTGAGAGAATTAACTGCTTGTCTCTCCACTTCCTCCACGCCTCTCGACGGTTTCCAAGGTAATTCACCTCTTTCCTTTATTTACTGCGTTTTCTTATTTTTTTTTATCCGCTTCTTGATCGAACTAGTTCTTCATCTTTAACCTCTCCTGAGATTTCGCCTTAGTCCAATTCCTCTCTTTTGCTTCCTATTTCCCTTTCTTTTACTATCATGAGTCAAAAAGAAGGTTCCGGCGAGGTTCAAATCTCAGCCTCCGGTGCCCGCATTATGAAGGTCAAGCAGGAAGCCGGTGAAAAGATGACGAAGCCAAGAAGAAGAAGGTTAAAGACTCGATCGGAGCAAGAGTCAAGAGGATGAAGAAGAAAGGTGGCAAGAGCGCCTCCTCCGGTCCTCACTTCCTTCGCTCTTAAAGGGTCAGGACGTCGTCAATCTTGCTGTTCAAGCTCACGGCAAGAGCGATCTAGTTAGAGCTTGTGTGAAGATGAGACCCCCGAGACCGTTCCGGAGGGTTGGTTCTGCGTTCATGAGAATATATCTCCAAGTGCCATCTTAGATTTCCTCTCCCCACCCTTTTGCTGGATCTCTTAGATCATTACCAGCTAGCCCTTCCTCAACTTTGCCCGTCGGTCATCCGAGTGATAAATGGGTTCATCACTAGGGCCAAGGAGGAAGGAGTTATCGTAGGGTTGACCGAGTTAATGAGTCTCTTTTCTATAAAGGAGAGTACTTCCAAGGATGGTGGAAGCGGTACCTACTACCTCCCCTGTCGTCCAGGGTTAGGTATCTTTAAATTCACGGCCAGTGACGATGACTGGCGGAAGAAGTACTTTTATGTCAAGATTGATCCTTGACGGTTCCTGTAGGCCGTGACCTCAGGAACTCATGGTCTGACATTTCTGGTTAGGATTTTAGGGATATGTTTGCATGTTTATCTTTGCTTATCGTGATGTGCTAATTGTCTTTTGACTTTTTTTTGCAGAAATTAAGGATCCTGTCAAGTTGTCTAGTAAGCTTACTAGAGCTCTCTACAGGAAGCTGCAGCATAGCCCTAACACTTGGGGAGCTTACACCACTTCGAGAGTTGGGTCAGCTAGGTTTCCTGAGCGATACCAGGCGTCCTTCCCAGATTCAGTGACGGTTGCTGGTTTAGAGGGTATACTTCTACTCTCAATTCATAATTTTTACTGTTTGAATTTGTCTCATGTGATTGATGAATCTTTTTCATGAATTAGTTTCCGAGGGTGATTCGGTTTCATCTGGAGCAAGTACTTCCGAGAAGACTCAATCACAGAAGATGCCTATTCAGCATTCCTTCCGTTCCAAGGGTAGATCGACCAAGGCTGCCAGCTCCTCTAGAGGAAGTGACAAGAACCAAGGAGGATCCTTCCTTGACTCTGTGAAGGAGGCTCTTGACGAAGGAGGCTCTGCTCCTGCTAAAGGTGTTAGCTCTTCGGAGCTTAAAGTTCAGGAAGTTGGCCTTCCCTCCGAGGTCCCGATGACTGAAGCTAATCCTCAAATGGCGAGGGATCCTCCAGAATTTGAGCCCCCGAGGAACAAGAGGTCCCGAACTGACCAGATTGACAGACCTTCGAGGTCTTCCTCCTCCTCCTCTAGAGGGGGAACCGTTGGCTGGAACTTTGCTCATTCGAAGCCTGGATCAGTTTTGGATGATCCGTGGGGTTTGGCTACCCTGATGAGGCACATGAAGAGTACCGGGTGTTCCCTCCCCTCGATCTCCAATCTCACGCATAAGGACGAGTATGTCGATATTGCCCATCATATGGGTCAGGTATGAAGTCTATTTTGACTTTTAGCTTTATCTTTGGAAGATTTTTCGCTGAACCGTTTTTTGTTTTCTGTAGCTGGCTGGCGCTATTAACAGGGCTCAGTTCAAATTTGAAGACGCCGTTAACAATGCCCCCAGTGCTGAGGAATTAGCTCAGGTCACTGAACTGGTCAAGGCCAACAAGACTGAGCTCAATCAGACTCGGGCTCTGATCTCGGATCTCCAGGCTGAGGTAAAGAGGCTTGGCTCAAAATGCGATGCTCGGCAAGGGACAATCGAGAGCCAGTTGATGGATCTTCAGGTAAAGAATAGGAAGATTGGGGATTTGGACGCTGCTCGGAAGATAGCCGAGTATCAGGTTAAGGAGCTGATTGCTTCATCCCAGAGCAGCCAGAAGAACAAGGAAGCTGAGGTCAGGCTAGCCGTCCGGAGAGGAAAGAAGGAGGTAGCTGAAGCCTACAACAAAGTTCTGGTTGTTGTCAAGGAGAAGTTCTCCAAGAAGAAGGACGAAGTCGATCTCCTGGTTCATGCTCAAGAGATTCAAGCCAACACCGAGCTCCTGAAAGACATGCTGGATGGCGAGATTAAGAGTACTCAAGACGAGTATGATCGCTTGGTGGCGATGATGCCAGAAGCTGTCGCGGCGTATGAGAAGGCTCAGGTCTCGGATTTCTCGATCGGCAAGCTCCCTCTTCCCCAACTCTCCGAGAGCTCAGGTACTTTAGAGATTAATATGTTTAATCTCTCCTTTTCTGGAGAGTTCGGTTCTAATTTGGGATTGATGGGTTCTTACTCAGCCCCAGTCGAAACCGCCCTCGGAGGTAGTGACAAGGAGATGGAGGAGGAGGTTCCTGAGGAGGAAGATCCAGCTGGTAAGGGAGCTGAGAAGAGCTCGGATGACAAGGAAGTTTAAGAGCTGAGGCTCTTTCATGTTTCCTAGGATTTCTGCACGATGGGCTTTGTTTCATTTGTTTCTAAGACTTATAGCCTGAGGAGGCTTTTAAACCTTTGTTTATGTTAAGGTCCTTGGAACCTTTGTTGGCCTGAGGAGGCCTTTAAACCTTTATCTATCAAAACTTGGTTTCCAGTTTCGTTTCGAGTTTTTCGATTTGACTTAGTCATTTTTTGGATGAGCTCGAATTTGGTTAAGAGTTTTGATAGAGACTGTGCTTTGATTACTAATTAAGAGGGTTTAGTGACTCCTCAGAATTAGATCTCGGATTTTATGATAAGTCTGGAAGACGTGGATCGTTTTTGGCCCCTTAAGAGGGGTTCCTGAAGTATCGAGGTTAGCTTAAAGTTTTTAGGAACCTGAGTTCAACTCGGACACCTTAGGTGGAGGTTCTTGGGAACCTGAATTCGTTTGTGGGATTTTAAGACCCATTGAGACTTGCTTAGGATTTTAAGACCTGTTGAGACTTGCTTAGGATTTTAAGACCTGTTGAGACTTGATGAGGATTTTAAGACCTTAGAGATTTGATAAGGATTTTAAGACCTTGGAGATTTGATAAGGATTTTAAGACCTTGGAGATTTGATAAGGATTTTAAGACCTTGGGTCCAGGTTCGTAGAGACCTGTTTTGTTAAAGAATTGAGATATCGAGAATAATTTCTTTATTGATAATTGGATACATGGTATCATAGTAATCATACAATTGCTGTATTATAACGATCATACATTTGCTGCGTGGGCTATGTGATTTTAATCAGACATATGCCCCCTTTGATCGTGGTGAACGAAGTGTTGAAATGAGGTTGGGGCTGCACTCATGACGGAGTTGCCTACGTACCCAGTCAAGGGATCAAGCCTAACGTAGTTCAGGAATTTTAGGTACCTAATGATAATATCTCTTAAGATTCGTGGCGTTCCACGATCTGATTTCAGGTACCCCGGTTCGCACCTTTCGGAGCTTGTAAACGCCAGGTCGTACCACGTGGATGATCTGGTAGGGACCTTCCCAGTTGGTTCCTAACTTTCCAGCATCTGGTTCCTTGGTTCCTTCGAAAACTTTCCTAAGTACTAGGTCACCTACAGCGAACTGTCGGAGCCTGACTTTGGAATTGTACTGTCGTGCCATTGCTTGCTGATAGTTCTGAATGCGAATCAGAGCTCGGTCCCGTCTTTCCTCGATTAGATCGAGGCTGTCAGTTAGGAGCTGATCATTAGCTGCGGGATTGGACGTGCAGAGTTCCCGGCGGAGGCTACCAGCAGTGGTTTCAGCTGGAACGACAGCTTCCATCCCATATGCTAAGGAAAAAGGAGTTTCTTCTGTAGCTTTTCGTGGGGTGGTTCGACATGCCCAAAGTACTTCAAGTAACTTTTCTGACCAGAGTTCCTTCTGGGTTCCGAGGCGTTTCTTGAGGTTTGCTAATACTGATTTATTAGCAGCCTCCGCCTGTCCATTTCCTTGAGGTCGGCGAGGTGATGAGAAGGTCAGGCGAATATTCCACTTGTCACAAAATATTTTGAAATCGTGGGATATGAATTGTCCTCCATTGTCAGTTACGATTTCGTATGGGACGCCGTGTCTACACACGATTTCTTTCCACACAAATTGCTCGACCTCGACCCTGGTTACCTGCTGGAAAGCTTCAGCCTCTATCCATTTCGTGAAGTAGTCTGTTAGGACTAAGAGGAAGCGTAGCTTCTTCTTTCCACTTCCTGATGCTACTAGTGGTCCCACGATATCCATGGACCATCTCATAAATGGATAAGGGGCGGATATGTTAGACAGCTTTTCCGCAGGTTGGTGTATAATCGGTGCATGCCTCTGGCATTTGTCGCATGAAGAGGAATAGGCCTCACAATCTGCAATAATGGTAGGCCAGAAATATCCCTGTCTTTTGATTCTGATGGCTAGAGCTCTTCCTCCAGAGTGGTTCCCGCAGGAACCATCGTGCATTTCTTTCATGAGTCTCATAGCAACGAGGCCATGGACGCATTTTAGGTAAGGTCCGGAAATGCTTCGTTTGAGGAGGACAGATTCAATTACGCAATATCTCGCGCTTAATGCTTTGAGCTTTCGAGCCTCCCATTTATTGGGTGGAGTCTTTCCTTCTAAGATGTATTGCGTGATTGGAATTCTCCAATCCTCTCTCCCTACAACTTTGTTATGAAGAGATGAGGGAGGTTCCTGTTCGGGACCTGGTGTCGTGGTGCCCCCGGAGGTATTGGTAGGATTGGGCTCCAGGGAGTCTGAATTCCGAGGAATACCTCCAGATGAATTTTGGAGAGCTGAACGGCTTTTGGTTTTGACTCTGCAGACGAGTGGGTCTGAGCTGGTACCCCCGAGGGTATTCTTGAGATCAGGCTCCAGGGAGTCTGAATTTCGAGGAATACCTTCCGTGATTTAGATTGTGTTCCCGGAGGTATGCTTTTTAGAGCTGCATATTCTGGTTTTTGGGAACCAAAATGTTGTGAAAACTTGGGTAGCTACCGTTTCAGGGCAGGTACCCTCAGGTTGCTCTGTTAGTTTGCTCTCTTTCTCAGCTTTAGTAGCTATGTCGATGCTTGGTTTTTCGATTCCTTCTACGGGTATGATCCGTTTTACGAAGGGGTCTGACGTGGAAGCTAAAGCAGCCAACGCATCTGCTGAGGAGTTCTCTCCTCGTGGGATCCTTGTTAGCTCGAATTTGTCGAACTGTCTGGTGAGGTTCTGGACGACTTCGAGATATGCCCCCATTCTTTCGTCCCTCGTTTCATATTCTCCGTGAAACTGGCTAGCTACTAGCTGTGAGTCACTATAAGCGTTTAGTTCTCGAATTCCGAGACTTAGGGCGAGTTTCAACCCTGCGATTAGTGCTTCATATTCAGCTTCGTTGTTTGAGGCGCTGAATCCGAGCCTATATGACTGCTCAATGGTTTCTCCTGCTGAAGAAGTTAGCCTTAGACCGACGTCGGAGCCCTGTTTTGACGAGGCTCCGTCGACATACAGGCTCCACTTCGGAGATTCCATTTCGGAGTCTAATTACTCGGATGCTAGTTCAATGACAAAGTCGGCAAGGACCTGAGCTTTCGCTGCTGCTCGAGGTCTATACTCAATATCGTATTCACTGAGCTCTATGGCCCATTTGGCCAACCGCCCGGACTGGCTAGGGCTGTGCAATATCATTCGTAATGGTTGTGAGGTCATTACGACGATTGAATGCGATTGGAAGTAAGGTCGCAGCTTTCTAGCAGCTGTTACGACTGCTAGAGCTAGCTTTTCCATTGCAGGGTACCTTGTTTCGGCATCTATCAAACTCTTACTGGTGTAATAGACAGGTCTTTGTTCGTTTTGTTCCTCTCGTACCAGAACGCCGCTAACTGCAGCAGTCGACACAGCGAGGTACAGGTACAATGGCTCTCCTACTACTGGTTTAGATAGGATCGGAGGTTCGGAGAGGTAAGCTTTCAATTGCTTGAAGGCTTCCTCGCATTTCTCGTCCCATAAGAACTTCTTATTATTTCTTAGAAGCTTGTAGAACGGGAGACACTTATCGGTGGACTTGTATATGAATCGATTTAATGCCGCGATTCGTCCAGTCAATCTCTGTACCTCTCTAGTTGTCCTAGGTGACGGCATTTCTAGGAAGGTTGCTATCTGCTGCGGATTGGCTTCAATGCCTCTTTCGGTTACGAGGTAGCCTAGGAACTCGCCCGAGGGTACCCCAAAGGTACATTTAGTGGGATTGAGCTTCATATCGTACTTGTTAAGGATATAGAAGCATTCACTTAAATGGGCGATATGGTCTTCTCCAGCTGAGGACTTGACTAGCATATCGTCAATATAGACCTCCATGGTTTTTCCAAGTTGCCCAGCAAACATCTTATTTACTAGCCTCTGGTATGTAGCTCCCGCATTTTTTAATCCGAATGGCATAACCTTGTAACAATAGGTTCCTCGTTCGGTTATGAATGCAGTTTTCTCCTGGTCATCAGGATCCATCATGATTTGGTTGTATCCTGAGAAGGCATCCATAAAGGATAGGAGTCGATGGCCAGCTGTTGCATCAACCAGGCGGTCGATGTGAAGTAACGGGAAGCTGTCTTTAGGACAAGCTTTGTTCAGGTTTGTGAAGTCTACACAGATTCTCCATTTCCCGTTTTTCTTCTTTACCACTACTGGGTTAGCTAACCAGTCGGGGTAATGTACTTCTCGAATGGACCCAGCTTTCGTAAGTCGGTCATCTTCATCGTTAACAGCTTGAGCCTTCTCGAGGCCTAGCTTGCGACGCTTTTGTTTGATCGGTTTGAAAGTAGGGTCTACTTTTAGCTTATGGGTGGTGATGTTCGGATCTATGCCCTTCATGTCGCTGGTGGACCATGCAAAGGTTTTGACATTGCTTTTCAGAAAATCAATGAGCTCCTTTTTTGTTTCAGGAGGTAGCTCGGATCCGATGCTCACCTGTCTTTCAGGATCTGAGTCATCAATGCAAACTTTTTCAGTGAGGTTCTTGGGGGGACCTCGGATATTTTGTTGCATTTCGCGACCCTCCTGGATCTGTAATTGCTATTGGGGGGATTTTTGAGGATTTCGAATCCTCCCAAATAGCAGATAATGGATATCTTCTGGCTACCGTGTATGGTAGCTATCCCTTCGGGTGTTGGGAATTTTACGCATTGATGGTACGTTGAGGCTACTGCCTTCATTTTGTGAATCCAGGGTCTTCCCAGAATCGCATGGAACGGGGAAGGTCTGTCGATGACTACTAAGTTTGTCATTTTCATTATTCCGCCAGCTATGACTGGGAGCTTGATAGTTCCCAATGAGGTAGATGTTTCTCCGGAGAAGCCTACAAGGTTAGCTTTCTGGCCAATAATTTCGTAGTCGTCTATCTCCATCCCTTTTAGGGTGTTATAGAAAATGAGGTCGACAGAGCTTCATGTGTCTATCATGAGCTTAGGGACCTCGTATCCTGCGATGTTCAGTGTGACGATCAACGCATCATCGTGAGGTCTGTCAAGGTTTGAGGTCTCGCTCTCCCAGAAAGAAATCTTAGTATTGGATTCAGGGTTAGGAGGTTTAGGTCCAGTGTTAGACACAGCCTTCGGCACGTGATTCTTAATGGAATTGACGGAGTCTTGACATATGTTTGATCCTCCAAGGATACAGTCCACCCTCGCGTCGGGGCTCGATTGAGGGGACGGTTTGCTCAAGAGAGCTTCGACTTGTAAACTTTTTCCTTGGGGGAATTTCCCAAGAATCATGTCGACTCTTTTCTTGGGAGCTGGAGGTGGCGAATCGGTCTCCTTCTCAGGTGACCTCTCGCGTTTCGGGAAAGTGTCCCTGGAACCTCTTTTCTGATAAGGTGATGGCTTTTTAAGGTCCACGCCCTTTATTTCTCCGGCTGCGAATTTAGCTGCCAGCTGACGTTGGAGGTCCCAACATTCCTCGGTTGAGTGCCCTTCGCGATCGTGATAAGAGCAACGTTTGCCTTTATCAAAGCCTTTTGACCAGGGAGTTTTGTTTGCTGCTGCAACAGGTTTCTCTTCCTTGTCTTCCTCGATTGCGTAGGAATGTTCTCCCTGAGTCTGATTATTTCGGAGGTTACCCTTTTTGTGAGGTCCCTTAGTCTCAGAGGATTCACCTTTCGAGTGATTCTGAGGTTTCTTGTGGAGTTTATCCAGTGCAGCTGTCTCCTCCTCCAGAGTGATATATTTGGTGGCTCTATGAAGAGCGTCATCGATAGTTGGAGGAGTATTGAGTGTTAGCTCTGACCAGAATTTCGATTTATAGATCAGACCTCTCCTAAGAGCCTCGATGGCGACTAAGTTGTTAGGATTCGAGAGCTTAGTTCTTATTACCCTGAATTTCTCGATGTAGATTCGTAGTGAGTCTCCCATTCCTTGACTGACCTTCCAAAGGTCGGCCTCGGAGGCTTGCTTCAGGATATGGGTTGAGTACTGCTTCATGAAGGCGTTAGTTAATTGATCGAAATTGTCTATCGAGGCTGGCTCGAGACCGGAGAACCACTCAAGGGCTGTTCCGACCAAATTTTCGGCGAATGTCCTGCAGTAACCTGCTTCACATTCTTCCTGTGTGAAATGGGCTTTAACGATTGCCAATCGGAAAGCTCTCAAATAGGCCTTCGGGTCGGAGGTCCCATCATACTCGGGAATTCTGATTTGTCGGGTATCCCTTATGTGAGAGCTGGCAATTCTGTCCGTGAATGGAGTTCCACGAGTTTCCTCGATCAAGCTATCGATTTCGGGAGCTGAGCTCGTAGCTTTATGGACTTGAGCTCCCAATTTTTGGAGAGCTGCGTGAGTTCGTTCCATATATCTACGGATAGCTTCGGTCCCTCTAAAGGAAGGATGTTTGGGTCGTTAGCAGGTACCCGACGGGCAGGTTCCTGACGGAATCGAGTTGGCTCATCCTCCCATGCGGTTGGAGGGCTAGATCGCTCACCAGCTCTGGGGTTATCGGAATCTATCCTTTGATAACTGTCCCCATTCGGGATCGAGCTTCTGGTTTGATAAACCGAAGCTGACGCTCTGCCCCCAGATGGGAAGGATATTCCTGCTCCGGACCTAAGATCAGGCGGCGGAGGAGGTAAGCGAGTACTCCTGTCAGTAACCTGACCGGGTGTGGAACTAGTTGTCGCTATGTTACTTCCCATAGCACTGGTGTTAGGTGGATTAAACACGGGGGCTGTCCAGTATGAGGTGTCTGGAAAGCAGATCCGCGTCCTTCCGGAGCAGTGCTATCAGGGGAAAAGTTTAAACGTCCTCGGGGGAATGAGGGATCGGTTAATCGATCATGAAAAATGGCCCCCGGAGCTTGACGTTGTGGTGGTTGGGTTGTTGAGTTTAGAGATCTAGTTATCTCTTCGAATCGTTGCTGACGAACAGTCAGCTGATGCATCGTGCGCTCACTTTCCTAGCTCTGTCCACTAACTGCATCATCATCTGGCGAATCTCAGAGAGCTGAGCCTCCGTTTGATTCGGAATGGCTTGCTGCTGAGGATTCTCGGTGATCGGGAGCCCGGAGGTGGTTCCACTTGATGATCTCGGGTTAATACCCCCGGTTGTAGTTTGGCTCGTTAGAGCGCCAGCCGGAAGCTGTTGCCCAGATCGGTGGTCGCCACGTCGAGGCTCTGTGATTACAGGACTAGAGCCTCCGTCGTTCGGTGAGCCATCGCTCTGAATCGGGAGGTTAAGGTCAGACGGGTTTGTTGTCTGATCGGTAGGATTCATCCTCAAGTTAGAGTAAGGGATTCGATTGTTTCTTCCCCACAGACGGCGCCAATTGTGAGGGGTAAAACTCACACCTAGATTTTAGATCAGGTTTAATGTTTAGGAAAGGTTAGGGAAAGATAATCGCGGGCTGAATCCCGTAAGAACTTGTAGAATGAACTTCGATTTGTATTGATATAGTAGAAATGGGATGGTTACAAAAGGTGATCTTTGATGAATACAAAGATTATAAGAATGTTACAATAAGAATGTTTTGATGAATGTTGAGTAAAAAAATGAGTTGAATCGGATCCCTTTCTTAGTTCTCGATCTTCTCTTTAAATAGCCTTGGACTTCTTTAGGTTGTCTTCAACTAATCTCCGAGATCGTCTCCGCTTAAGGTGGAATCCGCAACAGCTTCCTTTGACCGGGTCCTGCGCTTCTTCTTGTTATGA
>NW_026618812.1:0-10744 GCF_000801105.2 Raphanus sativus
TATGAACAGGCTAATCTGGAATCATCTGGATAGAAAGTGGGATATCTTCTTACTCACAACTCCTATGAGATTTATTTAACTTCCTGGTTATTCTCCACTGATTAGTGGTTCCAAATAAAGCTTCTTAGATCGTGGTTCATCCTGGTTTGATAAGAATCATGAAGATAATGGCATATGTCCGAACAGGCTAATCATCTGGATAGAAAGTGGGATATCTTCTTACTCACAACTCCTATGAGATTTATTCAACTTCCTGGTTATTCTCCACGATTAGTGGTTCCAAATAAAGCTTTTAGATATTGGTTCATCCTGGTTTGATAAGAATCATGAAGATATTGCCATATGTCCGAACAGGCTAATCTGGAATCATCTGGATAGAAAGTGGGATATCTTCTTACTCACAACTCCTATGAGATTTATTTCAACTTCCTGGTTATTCTCCACTGATTAGTGGTTCCAAATAAAGCTTCTTAGATCGTGGTTCATCCTGGTTTGATAAGAATCATGAAGATAATGGCATATGTCCGAACAGGCTAATCTGGAATCATCTGGATAGAAGGTGGGATATCTTCTTGCTCACAACCTTATGAGATTTATTCAACTTCCTGGTTCTCCACTGATTATAATAAAGCTTCTTAGATCGTGGTTCATCCTGGTTTGATAAAATCATGAAGATTTGCCATATGTCCGAACAGGCTAATCTGGAATCATCTGGATAGAAAGTGGATATCTTCTTACTCACAACTCCTATGAGATTTATTCAACTTCCTGGTTATTCTCCACCGATTAGTGGTCCCAATCAAAGCTTCTTAGATCGTGGTTTATCCTTGTTTGATAAGAATCATGAAGATATTGCCATATGTCCAACATGCTAATCTGGAATCATCTGGATAGAAGTGGGATATCTTCTTTATCACAACTACTATGAGATTTATTCAACTTCCTGGTTATTCTCCACTGATTAGTGGTTCCAAATAAAGCTTCTTAGATCGTGGTTCATCCTGGTTTGATAAGAATCATGAAGATATTGCCATATGTCCGAACAGGCTAATCTGGAATCATCTGGATAGAAGTGGGATATCTTCTTACTCACAAATCCTATGAGATTTATTCAACTTCCTGGTTATTCTCCACTGATTAGTGGTTCCAAAGCTTCTTAGATCGTGGTTCATCCTGGTTTGATAAGAATCATGAAGATATGGCATATGTCCGAACAGGCTAATCTGGAATCATCTGGATAGAAGGTGGGATATCTTCTTGCTCACAACTTTATGAGATTTATTCAACTTCCTGGTATTCTCCACTGATTAGTGGTTCCAAATAAAGCTTCTTAGATCGTGGTTCATCCTGGTTTGATAAGAATCATGAAGATATTGCCATATGTCCGAACAGGCTAATCTGGAATATCTGGATAGAAAGTGGATATCTTCTTACTCACAACTCCTATGAGATTTATTCAACTTCCTGGTTATTCTCCACTGATTAGTGTTCCAAATAAAGCTTCTTAGATCGTGGTTCATCCTGGTTTGATAAGAATCATGAAGATATTGCCATATGTCCGAACAGGCTAATCTGGAATCATCTGGATAGAAAGTGG
This sequence comes from Raphanus sativus, assembly GCF_000801105.2. Classification (NCBI taxonomy): domain Eukaryota; kingdom Viridiplantae; phylum Streptophyta; class Magnoliopsida; order Brassicales; family Brassicaceae; genus Raphanus; species Raphanus sativus. Next base: position 1,598 of record NW_026618812.1, read on the forward strand.
GATATCTTCTTACTCACAACTCCTATGAATTTATTCAACTTCCTGGTTAATTCTCCACTGAATAGTGGTTCCTAGATCGTGGTTCATCCTGGTTTGATAAGAATCATGAAGATAATGGCATATGTCCGAACAGGCTAATCTGGAATCATCTGGATAGAAAGTGGGATATCTTCTTACTCACAACTCCTATGAGATTTATTCAACTTCCTGGTTATTCTCCACCGATTAGTGGTTCCCAATCAAGCTTCTTAGATCGTGGTTCATCCTGGTTGATAAGAATCATGAAGATATTGCATATGTCCGAACAGGCTAATCTGGAATCATCTGGATAGAAAGTGGGATATCTTCTTAATCACAACTCCTATGAGATTTATTCAACTTCCTGGTTATTCTCCACTGATTAGTGGTTCCAAATAAAGCTTCTTAGATCGTGGTTCATCCTGGTTTGATAAGAATCATGAAGATAATGGCATATGTCCGAACAGCTAATCTGGAATCATCTGGATAGAAAGTGGGATATCTTCTTGCTCACAACATTATGAGATTTATTCAACTTCCTGGTTATTCTCCACTGATTAGTGGTTCCAAATAAAGCTTCTTAGATCGTGGTTCATCCTGGTTTGATAGAATCATGAAGATATTGCCATATGTCCGAACAGGCTAATCTGGAATCATCTGGATAGAAAGTGGGATATCTTCTTGCTCACAACTCCTATGAGATTTATTCAACTTCCTGGTTATTCTCCACTGATTAGTGGTTCCAAATAAAGCTTCTTAGATCGTGGTTCATCCTGGTTTGATAAGAATCATGAAGATATTGCCATATGTCCGAACAGGCTAATCTGGAATCATCTGGATAGAAAGTGGGATATCTTCTTACTCACAACTCCTATGAGATTTATTCAACTTCCTGGTTATTCTCCACTGATTAGTGGTTCCAAATAAAGCTTCTTAGATCGTGGTTCATCCTGGTTTGATAAGAATCATGAAGATAATGGCATATGTCCGAACAGGATAATCTGGACATCTCTGGATAGAAAGTGGGTATCTTCTTACTCACAACACTTATGAGATTTATTCAACTTCCTGGTTATTCTCCACTGATTAGTGGTTCCAAATAAAGCTTCTTAGATCGTGGTTCATCCTGGTTTGATAAGAATCATGAAGATATTGCCATATGTCCGAACATGCTAATCTGGAATCATCTGGATAGAAGGTGGGATATCTTCTTGCTCACAACAATTATGAGATTTATTTCAACTCCTGGTTATTCTCCACTGATTAGTGGTTCCAATAAAGCTTCTTAGATCGTGGTTCATCCTGGTTTGATAAGAATCATGAAGATATTGCCATATGTCTGAACAGGCTAATCTGGAATCATCTGGATAGAGTGGGATATCTTCTTACTCACAACTCCTATGAGATTTATTCAACTTCCTGGTTATTCTCCACTGATTAGTGGTTCCAAATAAACTTCTTAGATCGTGGTTCATCTGGGTTTGATAAGAATCATGAAGATATTGCCATATGTCCGAACAGGCTAATCTGGAATCATCTGGATAGAAATTGGGATATCTTCTTACTCACAAATCCTGTGGGAACCGAAATTCGCACTGTCAACAAATCGTATGATTTAGGAATTAGGAAAACCTTATTTCCCAGAGATCCCGGATATCTGCTGGGCCACGCACGACGCGAATTAATACGGCAGAAACATGAAATTAAGTATGATTAAACATGAATAGTGAAGCGTTTACACGAACAAAACTGGGTCGCCATAGCGACCGAACTCCGAACAGTAAAATCCGGAATAGTGTTCGTGAATAGTGGAATCGTTAAGATTTGGGACTGGACCTTAAGAAAGGCTGCCTACGTACCCCTTTCGAGGATCAAGTCGGACGTAGTTCAATTAGAAGGATTTGAACAAGAGATCGAACTGCCTCGGCGGAGTTCGTCTAGTATGAGCGTTGGACATTGAACAGGCATGTCGAGATTAATGCCTAGGGTTTCTATGTGCGGAACTCTAAGTAAAGCTTAATCGTTGGATCTTTCCGAGAGGAGTAGAGATATGCTAACGTGACGGAAGTAGGACAGGGGCGGCCGGACGTTCTAGGTCCTGCCTTGCTAGTCTGGCCACCTAAGTCCTACGTTCTCTAAGCTAGCAGGAATTCTCTAAGTCTAAATCTCGGATCTGCCCTAATTTTCGGATTTGCTCTCTCCCTTAATGATTTTCGTTCTGCCTTTCTTCCTCTCCCAAAGCTCCTTTATATACTCCTTCTTATGACAGTCTATTCTCCTTCTGGGCCGCAAGGCGGGCTTCTTTCCATTTTCGTCGGCTTCCATCGGGAAACTTGACATTTATCTTCGGGAAACTTAACATTTATCCTTCCGGAAATTTAGCATTTATCTTGCTATGTAAAGATAAACGTAAATCGTCGTATCTATCTCAGATAATCGTAAATGGACTGTCCGATCGTGTTTGGTCCCTTTCGGGCAGTTTTCAGGACTTCCGTGGTTTACTACGATTTCTTCGGAAGTTCTTCATTCGTTCGTAGAGTTGAGACGAGTGGTGTCTTAAGATAACCATCGCTGTTTCGTACGAAGAATTTAAGATCTTCCTTCCTGTCGATATCTTACGAGTTTCCGAAGTTTTTCCGACGGTCCTAGATTGGAGTAAGAACCGGGAGTTTCGTACGTGGAATCTCAATGATTCGTCCTGCGAGGACTTGGGAAAGACTCGAAGTACAGACTTCAGACGGCCGGGGCTAGAACTTATGCATGGAAGCTTGTCATCCGCCGACCCGAGCCAGCACGGGGCTAGCCGCCCGGCGGCCCGGCCAGCACGGGCGCTAGCCGCCGCCCGCCACGGCCAGCACGGGGCTAGCCGCCCGGCGGCCACGGCCAGCACGGGCGCTAGCCGCCGGGGGCCACGGCCAGCACGGGCCCTAGCCGCCGGCGGCCACGGCCAGCGCGGGGCTAGCCGCCCGGCGGCCACGGCCAGCACGGACGCTAGCCGCCGGCGGCCACGGCCAGCACGGGGGCTATCTTCCGGCGGCTATGGACCAGCACGTGCGTCTCGACGAGGGCTTCGATTTGATATGTTGATCGTTTTCTGGGTCCTCCGGTTTGAGAGAACGGGCTCTTTGAAGTTTCCCGGCGGTCAGGACTAGCACGGAGGCTTAGCCGCCCGGCGGCCAGACCAGCACAGGGGCCTAGCCGCCGGCGGCAGGACCAGCACGTGCGTTTCGACGAGGGCTTCGATTTGATATCTTGATCGTTCTCTGGGTCCTCACGGTTTGAGAGAACGGGCTCTTTGAAGTTTCAAGGCGGATTCCTTGTCGTTCGGCCTATCCAAACTTAGATCACTTCCCGTTTCTTCCGTATACTTTCGTATGGTCGTGTCATCTCAGCTACGGACCTAATGTCTCTCGGTTCTTCTTGATTGTATCATCGAAGTTTTACGACTAATCTGAGTTGGTTTTTTCGTAAAGTTTATCGTGTAAAACAAGAACGATCGACTTTAACATAGGTTTTTTAAGCTGTACGACTTGTTTTGCTTTCGACGCTTGTTTTATGGAAAGTCCGCGCATGATAATTATTTTTAGCCGTTGATTTCGAGATAACCGTTTTTGACCCCAACAGTTAGCCCCCGGCCTGTAAGACGCGGAAACGATCTTGCGGGCGGAAGATTATGAGTTGAAAATCGAAATTTTTGGCTAAGAGTATTTCATTGCGGAAATCCACATCGCCTTTGATTGGCGATCTCGAACGTGACGTCGGGAAGACCGTGAGTTCGTTGCTCAACTTCGACTCGATTCTTGCTGGTCTGAAATCCGTGTGCACCCTTGTCCTGGATTCGGAGGGTTCGGAGGACCAGGACCACGCAGTCAAGGATTGCGAAGCCGGCGCATATAAGACATGCAGCGGTGGTGCGACCAATGGAGGCGACGGTGAGACCGTTCCTACTTTGGGTGAGTTTCGAGGATGAAGATAACGCTCCGGGGAGCGTCTTGGTTTATCAATCCCTTTAGAGATTTTTATTTTGATTGCGTTTCGGCCGTAAAGAGGTCATGATGTACATTTGTGGACTGGCTGTTGGTGGCTTCGAATCCCGACCTTTTTCAGGGCATCTGTTGAACTCTGCGGCTCAATCCTTATAAAATATTAATATTGCGTTTTTAGAAATTCTGTCTATCGAAGTTAGAGGGACAGGGTGTGAGTTGTCGTCTCATTCCTGCCTCCCTGATGATCACCGTATCCGTCGTTTGTACAAAGCGAGATTTTTCTGCGGTTTACGATTTACGCGAAAATTCGTGGAAACGTACAGACTTAAGTGAAGAGACAAGTTTTGGGATCTCGCGTCGTTGACGCTATGTCTATGAGATGTTAAGATACCAGCAAGGCTGGGTTTAGGGCAAGACCTAGGTTTACTCTCAGACTGAGGCTATGCGATGACAAATCGGCTTTCGTTTTGCCTGTTTGTGATTTTAACCTGATTCGTACCGTTTTAAAATCCGCGAAGTGGTATCGGCTTATATGATTTGTCTGGGCACGAATCGAGCTACTTCCTTTACGAAGTGCTGAACCAAATTTGGATTTTTTGTATAGCGCGCTATGGGATCCTTGTCGGATGTAAAAGAGCCTACCCTTAGGTGGCTTGTCTGTTTAGGACGTTAGAGTTCGTTTGTTGTGATCAGCAACAACGAAATGATGCCGTTTTGAAGGCGTATGAATTTGTTATCGAAAATGTTTATCCGAGCACGAAGCGACGTCTCGCAGTGCTGCGATTTTATTTTTCTCATGCCATAAGAGGATTATGGGCTTTCGCTTATGATTTGATTTATACTTTCGTCAAGTGTTAAGGATAGAATCCGAGTAGTCACTTCGGATTGTGATTTTGTCGCTTGGTCCGTATGCTACTTTTTAGCGAGCGATTTTAGGTGTAAGCGATGAGAGACATGTGTCTGGATGTGATAATCGTTTTATGGATACTGGATCCGTTGTCGCAGCCGTTTAGTAGTTGGCGAATTGTGTTGAGGATTTAGGACCGAAGGGTCGCGTAAATTTTTACCAGGGGGAAGCGTCTAACTTCACTATGTTTCGTGAAGTGTTGGCCTTCTGAGATTTGTTTTTGTAAGAATGACTCGTATAGCTCTAGGAGCTTTGCTACGAGCGTTTCTTTTCGTGCCGCGTTTTATGGGGCGTATAGAACTTAATCGATTTGATGATAAGTTTAAGATCTTCCGTTTAACCATTTGGTTGTTAGGATCGAGTTTCGTTATCGTATGATTTCCGATTTTGGGTTATACGACAAACTGCTTGCATAATATCCGTTTGACGTTTTACGACAAATCGTGGATTGTCTTTTTTAGCCGTTACACGGTTGGAGCGGTGGTCGCTAAGTATTGTGGATCGGCATGGAGGCTGACTTCAGCCGTTTAGCCAAGGAAGTCGTTGGTAAAGGACCAGTCCATGACCCTTTGTGTTACCGTTAAGATCGTGTTTAGTTGACGATTGTCCTTAATGGCGATGTCGAGTGCATGTTCGGGCTTTATGAAAAGGCGTAGTTGGCCGAGGGCCGAATATCGTTCATCGAGATTGACATGCCAAGCGTAGCGGGTTTTTACGAGTTATGGCTGATGGCTGTTAAAAACGAATTTTCATTTTTTCCGGGGGAGACAAAGTTAAAAGGATTGACGTGGAACACGTGCGAATTTGATCGTAGGGTCATTTCCTGCTCTGGTGTAACCGAGGGGTGTGGAAGCAGGAATCGACAACCTCATAGAGAAAATTATCTACGACAGTTATCCGTCAGACCCGTTACCGTTATTTTACGAAAGTTTCTTCGTATAAATTGATTCGACCATACAGAAGATTTTTCGTAAAAGTATTGTAAGAGGGGTTTTTTTCGTAAAAATAACTGGAGGGTGTTTCTCACAAATTGCTCGTGATATTTGCGATGACAGAATATGTTCACTCGCTTTCTCGTATTGCGAAGTCGTTTTGCACGAGACCGATTTTGCTTGCCTATTGGCTATTTCGTATAAAGAGGTTTTCGCTATACGAAAGCAATAGATGACCGGTTTCATGGATATGGAAAATCGCAGAAGTATAGATGTTTCCGTGGATTATACGGGAATTATTTCCGCTTTAATTTCGACCTTTGGCGAAAGTTTCTTCGGATTACTCATGGAGTTTTTCCGAAGGTTATTTCGTTATTTTCGTAACCCACCGTCGTGCTAAAGTTTTTGACGGACACATTTTATCGCCTAAGCGTTCTTCCGCTTATTGCTGCGAGAGTTTGCTTTGTTAAAAGCGTTCTCTTGATGCTGAAGCAAAAAGTTTTTGAAGACGGGAGTATACGAGTATCGTATACTCACCTACTCCCTCTTTTCTTGAAAGAAAACGGGTTAAACCGTTCTTTTGAAGGCTTGTGTACGTTTTTTCTTTCTTTAGGAAGTGGGACGAGTTTGCTTAGAATGCATGGTGATCGTTTCTCGGTTTTTCGAGAGCTTAGATCAGTTTGCATGTTCTGCCCGAACAGTCAAGGAACAAGACTTGGAAAAGTTGCCTAAGACTTAGCTTGCTAAACTATCCACCTAGGTTCTAAGTTCCCTAAATTCTACGGCAGTTTTCAAAACGTTTTCGTTCCTTTCTATGAAAAATTAAAACCTTGACAAAAGTCGTACGTACCTTAGTCTCCTCGATTATTCAAGATCGCCTCTTGTCCGTTCCTCTTTGCTTCGCGTCTTCTGATCGGAGTTTCAACTTTCGCAGCGTTAGTTCTACAAGAACGAGTCGAAGGATTCTTGCGAGTATGAGTTAGTAATTTATCGAAAGTTTATTAGGCGTTTGGGAATGGCCATTTTCGATTTACTGTCGAAGGTCTTCGAAGAGTTTGATACTGAACGAGAATTGATTTTCGACGAAATTCAGACGAGAATATCGAAGCGAGAGAGAGATATCAACGCTCAAATTCTGTTCTCGTTTCTTCGATGTGCTGGTTAAATTGTGCCCGACAGAATCGTTGAAACAAAGAGAGGGGAAGTAGGTGATTACTTGAAGAGGTCTAAGGTGGACGTTTTTAGACACAATGTGCAAGACGTCACTCTTAGTTCGTCAAGCTATGAGCGAACTGGTCATGTCCCAGACCTTACTGTTTCATATGATCTTGTTTGATTTTACGAACTCGTAAAATGTTGCCGAGATTTTATTTTACGAGAGTTATTCTGCGAACTGTTGTCGAGTTAATTTTACGGAAGCTGTTTCGAAAAATGTTATCGAGTTTAATCGTACAAAAAACTGTCTCGTGAAATATTGTCGAGTATTATTTTACGAAAAGTGTTTCGTAAAACGTTGTCGAATTTTAATATCGGAAACTCTTGCTGCCGCGAGCTGTGCTTTTTTGCGACTAAACTTCATCAGAAATTTCTCGTTTCCGTAGGATTGATCCGAATGAGTTTTGAGTAGTTTCTCCGAAGTAAGCTTAGTGGGAAAATGTCGAGAGTTCGCAGCCAGCGAATATTTTAGGTGTCGGAAGACGTCTTAGCAGTGAGGGATACGATCCCTCGTTTTGTCTTTTGTTTAGTCTTCGTTAACCGTTTTAGGTTTCGAGTGATTTTATAGAAATCAACTCTGTTTTTTTTTTTGAAGCTTGTAGAGAAGGACCGAACTCGGTATATGGCGAGCTGGTCGGGACGGAACCGTGATAGACCGCATTCTCAACGAGAGTCGTTTGAAAGAAGTACGGAAGTGGGGATGGTTCACGAAAGACCAGCCGCACTCGCCGAACGACCTGTAGCACGGCACATGGCAATCGTCGGCTCCCGGAGCAACGGTGTGGGCGCAACCGCCAGCGCCCAAGGCCGCACCTGTCGGCGAGAAATCACGTGCTCGTCGGGTAACCTGTTTTGGTTATCCGATTTCTCTTCTGCGAGTAATTAGGGTTTCTCCAAAGATACCGTCTGTCGAGCGGACTGACTTCAGGTCCTCCTTGGATGGACATCGGCATCGTCGTCCGAATGATCGGATTGGTCATTGTCCCCTTCGTTTCCCTCTATAGGGGTGGAAGGTTTTTCCGAGACCGTCTAGCGTCCTGCCGGAGCCGTTTCATTGGGACTTCGTTCTGTTGGCTCCCTTGGGGCATCGTTGTTTCGATTCCTAGGAATTCCGAAACCGAGTCTTCGACCGCGTCTAACCTTAGTGGTTCCGCGCGGAGTTTGCTCTTCGCTGTTAAGGTTTCGACCTGTTTAGCGAGTGAGCTTATTAGCTTTTCATGTTCATTGGACCGTTTCTGGCGAAGCGAACAATTCCTTCATCTGGTTTAACATCGTGGTGTTTGCCTTGGCAGTGACCGTGGACGCGTTTCCAGGTAGGTGTTTTCTCAACGTTGGTATCGACGGGTGTTCCGTCGTGCGTTGGTTGAGCGTGCGTAGTTGCGAGTAAGATTGATCCGTTATCCCCTCCCTCTAGCGCCAAACTGTGGGAACCGAAATTCGCACTGTCAATAAATCGTATAATTTAGGAAATTAGGAAAACCTTAATTTCCCAGAGATCCCGGATATCTGCTGGGCCACGCACGACGCGAATTAATACGGCAGAAAACATGAAATAGTAAGTATGATTAAACATGAATAGTGAAGCGTTTACACGAACAAAACTGGGTCGCCATAGCGACCGAACTCCGAACAGTAAAATCCGGAATAGTGATTCGGAATAGTGTTCGTGAATAGTGGAATCGTTAAGATTTGGGACTGAGACTTAAGAAAGGCTGCCTACGTACCCCTTTCGAGGATCAAGTCGGACGTAGTTCAATTAGAAGGATTTGAACAAGAGATCGAACTGCCTCGGCGGAGTTCGTCTTAGTATGAGCGTTGGACATTGAAACAGGCATGTCGAGATATGCCCAGGGTTTCTATGTGCGGAACTCTAAGTAAAGCTTAATCGTTGGATCTTTCCGAGAGGAGTAGAGATATGCTAACGTGACGGAAGTAGGACAGGGGGCGGCCGGACGTTCTAGGTCCTGCCTTGCTAGTCTGGCCACCTAAGTCTATGTTCTCTAAGTAGCAGGAATTCTCTAAGTCTAAATCTCGGATCTGCCTAATTTTTGGATTTGCTCTCTCTTAATGATTTTCGCTCTGCCTTTCT
>NW_026618813.1:0-10741 GCF_000801105.2 Raphanus sativus
GAGGGGCGGACAGCGCCGATGGGCCAACGTGCTGCAACTCGGATAGCCATTTAGGAAGCTGGAGAGGGGGACGGTTTTCCCGAGAGAGGGCACCCCTTCCAGGATAGGCCGGCACGTGGGGGGACGTCCGTAAACGGCTATAGGTCCTTATGTCTAGGTTGATTGATTGTGTAGGTTGCTGTGTGGTTTAGTACTTCTTAACTTGTAACTGTGTTGACTGCTATTGGGCTTGAGTGGGTTCGTGGGTTCCTAGAGCCTGCCCTCACTGAGTATTCTGTACTCACCCCCTCTTTCATTTCAGGTACGGCTGGGAGGGAGCAGGAGTAGGAGTCCGTATGGTGCCAGTTGTTTTTCAAGTTCTTTTACTTTTCGAACTATTTCCATTTGAGTTTTTTTTTGTCTTTGGATAACCTATCCTCGGGTTAAGTTTCGGTTTTGTGTAAGACTATCTTGATTTTAATAAAGAGTTTTTGAATGATTCGGAAAAGAGACCGGTTTATAAATGATCCTCGGGACAGGGATGTTACAAGAATGATATATCACATGCATGCATGCTTAATCGCCAGTGCAAGTAAAGTCATCACAGTTTTCTCAAAAAAAAAAAGTAAAGTAATCACAGTTTGTAATTGGTAATCATACATAACTTTTAAAGATGTCTTATTGGCTGAGGTCATATATACCGATGTTTGACCTATTACACGACTAGAGAACTACAGCCAATTGGTCAAACTTTAAACACATACCATAATTTATTTCTGTAGAACAATGGATCTGGTGCCGTACTACTTCAGTTATCACCAAAACATCAACTGCAGATTGCAACTATCGCTAATCCGTTTTGATTCCGTAGCAAATACGGTTATATGTATCAGTCAAACAAAATATGGTTATATGTATTGTCAGCAAGTTACCGATCACGTAAACCATATTTGTAACAACAACAAAAAGCAATATATGATTATCTATTATTTTCGGAGTTGAGACGAGATAACAGGTTCTATCGAAGTTTTGTGGAGATTAACGAACATATCTAAAACCGGTATAATAAAGATATTAGGATATAGAACAATATTTTATTTACGAGCCACTCTTAAAACTTGTAATTTCAAGCATGTGGCTACATTAAATGAAACTCGTATTTTCCTTTCAATATGCATGCATCCATGTATGTGTACATCTTGCATGTGTGTATATCATATGCATGCATATAGTTATGTATGTATATGTGCATCGCAAGTGGACAAAATATGAGGAAAGGTTGGTATATAGGTTGGTAAGGAGATGGGTAGTGAGAAATAAATAGAGTTTGGTAGAAGAAAGGGTCCATTGGTTGTTGCTTCCTTCATTTATGTTTTCTTTTCTATGTTCGTATAGTTTTTTTTATTTTCCTTTTAGAGCATCATTATTGGTTTTGAGTCCTTAGCATTTTCTAATATTATTTTTGGTTTAAGGAACAAAGTGAAGGACTTTTCATAATTTGTTGATTATTGGTAGGACTTACCTTGTATCTTAGCAAAGAAAGATAATTCTCTAGGCTACCACGAGGCATGAATTCGTAAACAAGAAGACAGTGCTCATCCTCTAGGCAATAACCTATCAGCTTCACAAGGTGTCCATGAGAAAAATGGCCTAGGCAGTTCACTTCAGCCTGCAAAATCATATAACGATCATCAACAACACACAAGAAACCAAAAAGTTACTTTACTTATTATTTTAGGATTTTAATTTATACCAGCCACTCCTGGTGATCTTGCCAACCATCTTGGTTAAGTTTTTTAGCAGCAATAACCAAACCAGTGCCTGGTTTTGTGGCGGTGAGAGACTTCTCATCAATACATCCTTTGATCACGAACAGAATGGGAGAAGACAATAATATCGATCACGAACAGAGAATAGGAAACGAAATCGACAAAACACTCACAAAAATGGGAAATCGAAAGGATGATTTTGCATAAACGAGAAGGAGATTGATATGAGATTCAAGAGAGAAGGCGGAGTGATCGAGAGTGAAAGAGGAACAGAATTGATTTCGCAGCGACGAGGGAGAGAGAGAGACATTAATGGGGTCCAATAACAATGCGCCACATTGCTTTAGGGACAAATCAAAACATCCCTTAATTAAGGTTCATTTGCAACGTTCTTTAGCCTTTTTCATTTATTTTCGACCCAAAAAATCTAAGGACCAGGCCTTAGATACGCCAATAATGATGGTCTTATATCTAACATTATTTTTTTCTCCTACAACTTATCTGCAAACCTTACTTGGATTTATTTCCATTTCATTCTTGAGACGTAATCCTGTATTAGAGAGCTTAACAAAATAGCATCTCTTTATACTCCGATTATTATGTGATGGAAGCATATTACTTTTCTCCTTATTTGGCTTGTCTCCAACATTGTTAATTAGTTTTTTGGGCAACGAACCTCTTACGTACCACATAAACTAATCTCAAGTTCTCAACCATAAGAAATTATATAATTGTACAATTTTTTTATACTCTCATAAAAAGTAGAGATCGATCTACAATCCCTATACGTCAATTTAATCGTTTCAAACTATGAAACTCAAATTCTAGGTGATTCCTCTATGAAATCTGATCTGTAAATGATCGAATGTTTACAAATTATACTATACGATCTCAAAAAAATGTTTAGCAAAAAAAAATGTTCTATATATAAAATCAAACAGTAAAATTTGTCATACAAAGTGATGAAGAATTTACCATGGAATCAATTCTCTAGGCACAAAAAAGAGTTTGTACAGTTACGCGCCTTGGCTAAATTTGACAATTATTATTATTTCATCTCCAAGCTTCTAAAACCAAAAAGACAAGTGGAGGTCTCTTTCTTAGCCAACCCTAAAAAATCGAACCCGTTGCTCATGTCACTCTCCTTGCCACTGCCGTTGCTACCTCCAACTACATCGCATCTCATTTTTCCGCATCTGCACTCCATCCCGTTTATCATCCGTAAACTGCACTTGAAACAGCGTGGAGTTGTTATCTTTCCCTCTCCAACCAAGCCTTGATGACGATGATCAACAACATCAGGAAGACTGATTCTGAGCTCAAGATTCAAATCTGGACATTTCTCTTCTACTGGACACTCGTCTTTTTCTTCTTTGAACGTAAACATTGAGATTTTCTCTTGTTTTCCAGGAAAATTTGTGCTTTCCTGGAATATTTCCATCTTTGGAGTAGAAGAGGAAGAAGCAAAGGAGATATTAATGGTGTTACTCGTGATTTCTTCTAGGTGTATAGGTTTAGAATCCTGAGAAGCTGATGATTCTTGGATTGGTCTATGAGTTGTTGGATCAATCCCTCTGTTTATAAGCTTCCTTCGTATATGTGTGTTCCAATAGTTTTTTATCTCGTTATCTGTCCTTCCCGGTAATCTCCCAGCAATAAGCGACCATCTATATATATATATCAACAAAAAATAATATATCTACAAGCTTAGATATCGAAATTCCAAGTTAGTTTTATTTTTATTTTTGCATATATATCTCTAGAGACTATATCTCTAGAGACTATATATTAATTAAGTATACTCACTTGTTGCCAAGAAGGCTATGGAGCTTGATGATGAGCTCGTCCTCTTCTTCAGTGAAGTTTCCACGCTTAAGGTCAGGCCGGAGATAGTTGATCCACCGAAGACGGCAGCTTTTGCCACACCGGAGAAGGCCGGCGGCTTTGGGGAGAGATCTCCAGCAGCCTTCGCCATGTGCTTTAATGTAAGCTACGAGCCTCTCGTCCTCTTCTTTTGTCCATGCTCCTTTGTTTGTGTGAGCTTTCTCACAACACGGTGACCTTCCCATGCCTTTTTTATTTATTTCTGTTTTGTAGGTTAGATCTTTATTTCTTCATGTCTTGATATGAAAATTTTACATATATAAAGAGGTATGAATTAATCAAGTGTGTTCTTGTTATTATATATATATCGAAGATTGGCTTTTAGCGAGGGTTTAGGCTAAAAGGGTATGAAGGGGGTAAGTTGTTTTTTTGTTTAGTGGAAGAGGATTGAAGCATTTGGTGGGTCACTTGGATTTTGGGTTTAGGTTGAAGGTTCAAAGCTTTGGTGTGTATAGTTTATATAAGGTTTTACATAAAGCTAAAGAGGCATATATACACACAGATACATATATACAATTGCTTCTAGATGTTAGAGAGAGAGAGAGAGAGTTGAACTTATAATTGCTTCTAGATGTGAGTTTGGTGGGATGGATTTGAATGAGTAGTAGTGTATGGTGGCCTTTCGTTTTGGTACAATTAGTGAGAAGGTTGACATATATGGCATCATGGTCTTTGATTAATTTTATTTTTAATAACCATGACAGCAATTTAGTAGAGCTAAAAAGTCTCTTGTTTGTACATACTCTCTGTTTTTTTTATAACTGTAGTGTGATTCCAAATGCTTTCTAGACCCAAGAACTAATCACCACGAGGTCCGCAAGATCCGTGTTTTTTTATCACTTAAAGTGTTTCGGGTGGCCAAATGGAATCGAACTCGTGGTGGAAACTCTAACCGAACCCCTTTACCATTAGACCAAAATCACTTGGTTACTCTCTACTTTATAATACGTTTATATTCAAATAAGACCGAACAATTTTTCTTTTATTTTTCATTTCCATTTAAAACAATTTTCATATCTCATGCTACGAAATAATTATATATATAAAAAATCTGAAATTCAGTAGACTGGAAGTTTGTTAATGGTTTTTACCGCCAGAAATTGGCCCTAATTATAATATTATAATATAAACTAATCAATAATGAAGAGGAGGGAAAATATAAGTTGTGGAGGTTGGTGGTAAAGTTAATGAGTAATATTGTTCAAGTGCAGGTCAACTATAGGCTGTGTGGTTTATACTGGTCAACAGCTTTTTTGTCTAGTATATAGACTGCATCAGGCTAATTATTGTTTGAAAATGATAATATATACTACATCCATTCATAAAAGTAAGATTTTCTAAGTTTTAATCTTATTCCACAAAGAAGAATTTTGTACATTAATATTTTTTTCTTTAAGATATAAATTAACTAATTTGCAGTTACTTTTATAATGATTTATTTAAATGCAATTTTTTGCGTAAAAACAATTTTACCTTTTCACAAATGTGAATGGTTAAGGAAGAGGTTTGAATATTGGTAAGTGGGAATTGGTTTAATTACAACAATTTTTTAAAAAAAGTTGAATAAAACAATAAATACAACTGATTAGAAAATGTGTTTTTATTATTTCTTAATATGTGTGAAACATCTAAAAAATCTTATATTTGGATGGAGGTAGTATCTTAACCCTAATTTATTATGTAAACTCTTCCAATTCATAATATAATCATATTTACAATCACTCGATAAACACAGCATTACCAAATAACTAATTATGTGTGGGTATGGTATAACTTGCATAATATATTGTTTTAAATATCTCTGTCAAATGATGGCCATTGTGATAATGGTCATGCTTCTTTTATATGTATACAAAAACAAATATACAACAAGAACCACCAAACAGAATATGCGTGTATATTATATACTGATATATAAAGTTTTTGGATATAATAAGAATGTGCCTTCTAGAACCTTGACTTACCATGGTTTTCTTTAACCAGACTCCTCTTGTTATTTTAAACTAGACAGACTTGAAAACCAAGAGTTACAAAAAATATTGTAGGAAGGATTTTAACCTTATATCTGGAGTGTTATTATAGCGCTAAGCGGCTAACCGTATATATCACGTATATTTTTCTGTAGAATATGATAAATTGATAAGACTAGTCCTTTCCATCGTATTTTGGTAACAGTGATGAGATTATGATGCAAGAAACACAGTTAAACGATGGCAGTAGTATATAGTAGAAGAATACATTATTTATCTTGTATGTTTGCGTAACTGTATATGTGTTAAACATAAAGTTGAACTAAATTGTGAAATTTGGTAAGTTAGGTGGAAAATTTGAGAACATTTGAATTAATAATGGTTTATTGAAAAAGATGGAAAAAACGAAAAAGAGAGAGTTGTTGAATTTCAATTTTTAAATCTATACAACCACTCACTTCATGCATGATGATGGCGCTCTTCTAGAAGGCTAGGTATACCCCGAATCCCTATCTGTCAAATTGATGCTTCATGGATTGATAATGGTAGTGTTAGTGGCTTAGGGTGGAGTTTCAAGGACCAAATGGGCTCTGAATCCTTTGGATTAAGGGCATGTAGCAAGAGTCTGTCAGTTTTATACGCTGAGATGGAAGGTTTATTCGGGGCAGCTTCATGTATGAGGAATATAAGGATAACAACGATAAGATTCGAGACAGACTGCACGGACCTGGTGGACATGATTACAAACCGGAGGAGTGGCCAGCATTCACGACAGAGATCGGGATATTCCGGAATCTCCAAGACGATTTTGAAGATGTGAGACTATCTCATATTCCCCGAAACATGAATGGACGGACAGATGTTCTAGCAAAAAAAGCAAAAAAGAGAGGTTACATCTTTTCCCATATAGATCAGACCCGGTCAGATGGAGGGGCTCTTCGGAGACTCGGCTCGTCGAATCACCACTTGATCTAATGAAGATGGGCAGTTGAAAAAAAAAAGGCTAGGTTCTCAGCTAGAGCCCAAGATTCTTCAAATCAGCAACATAAGATATATTCATTTGAATCAAATCAAACCTCAAATTACTTTTTAACTTTTACCAAATACCCTAATTAATTGATTTATTGTTCTATTTTCTTTATAATTTATTAAATTAAAGAGCGTAACTAGTATATTGCACAAAAACTAACTAAAAGACACTACTTACAAAGAGCGTTTTAAACATCATGGAAATATATATTTAAGTAAAAAAGACAGTTATGTTCTGGTGAATTATTCTTTACCTATATTTGTAAAAGAATTAACATATGTGTTTATCTAATGGGATTGTAAAAAAATGAGCGGTGTGTGATGATAAAACAAATTTTTTTTTTCTTTTGTCAAGTATACTATAGATGCCTTATAATAATATATAGTACTATATGTTATTAATTTGTAATTTTCTTAGAGTAAGTGATATGTTTATGAGTTGGATAATTGAATACTAGTATTATTTAGGGTTCATATGTGACTGGGGACGTGGGATTTGATTCACCTTCCACTTTTTGTTGTTATTTGTTTTTAAGTGTTTTAATCCTAGCGCTGCATTATGTCACGGTAAACTAATATGGGTTTTATTCTGAGCAGAGTAAGATACTTTTATGACGTGTTCCCTTGCAAATACGTGAAAATAAGTTGGAATTGGTGAATGGTAAAGGATACAAAAATGGTCACAACAATCACACATATCTACTTATATAAATAAGCATAGATGTAATATGTATTATGTTAAGTTTTATTATATATCTCTAATTTCTAGGACAGTGATGAAATTATATTATACAAAACCACTATTTTTTTACAGAAAGGAAAAGATTAAAAATACACAAAACCACGTCAACGGAAATCATCAGTTATGACAAATTAAGTTTTGGATGAGATGATAGATTCGAGTATATAGCGGATATCTAACCAGAATTGTTCAACGTGAAATCTATATATATTACTGTTGAAGATTCAATTTTGGGGATATTTGTTTCTCCATTTGTCATTTTCATCTCTATTTATATGATTTATCTAAATGATTTATTTAGATTTTAGGAACTGTTCGTTTTTCCATCCAAATAAACCATATAGATGAATTATCTCAATGAATTTTATGCTCGTTTCTTTATTTCTATTTCCATCCAGATGAATTTAATAAATAAATTATAAATATATCATTGTTTTGATTTAATCATATGTTTGATGTTAATTTTAAATATATTAACTTTTATTATTTAGTCTAAAATATGTTTACACTAAAATTATTTTGAAATTAGCATTTTGACATTAATAAATTATTATTTCAAGTTATGTTTTGTGTTGAAGCTTTAAAGTTTTTTAAATGTTTATCAAACTTTTTGTTTATTATTATTGTAAAATTTTAATACAAATCTAAGTAAAAATTTATAAATTTTTATGAAATAATAATTTATTAATGTCAAAATGCTAATTTCAAAATAATTTTAGTGTAAACATATTTTAGACTAAATAATAAAAGTTAATTCAGAGTTGAGGCTCTTCTTTCACTCTTAAAACGAAAATACTTATGCTTAAAAAGGAACAACAAACAATCAACGAGAGCAAAAGCTAGAGTTATATTAGAGCAGCAGCAATTGTGATATTATGTTGGCTCTATAACCCATGTATTTTTATATTATTTTTTTCAACTTAAAAAAAAAAAAAGATAATCAATCACAGGTTTTGAAGCTCCGCGCACAGTAACGTCCCTCTAGAAGATTGATCCTTACCGAAAGAATGGAAGAGGTTTTATAGGCACCAAAACAAAAAAAAAGTGGGACCTACATCATTTTGTACTAATTTTTTTGAGCTAAAGATTCATATGTTTTTACCGTTGCTGGTGGCCTTATCTAGTCCCCAACGCAGAAACAAAAAGAACACAAAATAGAGAAACAAATAAAAAACACAAGCTATAAGTAAACTCAACATTTCATTTCAGCTTGCTTCACAAAGTGAAATTTTATTTAGATTAGATCAAAACTCAAAGAGATAGCAACTCTTGTTTAATTAATGATCTTGCTTTTGCTTTTCCCTATCTTTTAAATCTTGATTCTTTCCCTCCCTTTCCTTTTCTTCTTCTTCTTCATCATCGTCTTCCTCTTCATCATCACTTTTCTGCTCATTTCCTTGTTTCTTCTCACACTTCACTTGCACTGCCAACGTCTTAACTATCTCTGGACACTTTTTGTCTTCAAATGTCTCTCTTTCTACTACTATTGAACAACGACTCTTTCCCAAACATTTCTGTGACACAAAACTCACTTTAGTTAAAATCAACCAAAATAATATATCCTAAAACTACTTCTATCACCGCATTACCTTTTCCACCACTTCTTTGGACTTGGATGCAGAGCATTTTCCCATTGTGAAATTTCCACAAGTTCCTGTGGGATCTCCAAAACTTGCAAATTCTACGGATACAATCTGTTTCTCAGGAGGACACTTGATGAGTGACTTCAACCTCATATCTTTGTTTCTTGGAACTATATTAGGCCCTTCTCTCTTCCAATATTTCACTGAAGCTGGATAATTCTCTTCCACGAAACTACATATGGTGTCTCTATTCACTAACACGAAATCAATAGCTTCAAGTTTCACACCTGGTTCTTCTTCAAAAATGACAAGCATATTCTTCTCCTTTTTCTTCATGAAAGTTCTTGGTATATGATACCTGTATTATAGATATGTTACCATCACAAATTTTCTCTATCAAGTCACAGGGCACCAGCTCCTCTAGAGAACTTACTCGGATTGAGTTGGCTGTCCAATAGGAGAAAGGAAAGACATCCAGTATCTCCCTATCCCAATCCCATTCACCCAAATCAATCCTTTTCCCATTCCCTTCATTCTAATCGCAACCGTGTTCTCTCCCTCTGGTGTCTCAAAGTAAGTCTGTAAATAATAAATCCATTATATATATATATATATAAAGATTTTATGACAAAAAACATTTAGTTACAAGACAATTAATGTTTTTCTAAGTTGATGTGTAGTAGGGTGTGTGTACCTTGTACCACGTAAGAGGCTTGCGTTCACCATTTTTCACCCATTTGACATTCTTGGATCCTTTTTCTGCGTACACCTCTTTCTTTTCACCTTCTAAACCGGCCTTCAAGAACAAACCGGTTTCATTATACATCAACAAACCAAGACATTGTCTTTTTTTTTTTTGTAAACTACCAAGACATTGTCTTTTGTCACAGATACATTACTATCATTTTGACAATATATATTAATATACACGTAACACGTACGTACCAGATGTCCCCAGTGATTATTCTCAGTTAAATCACGCTCTCCCGACTTCAAACCGATGATGGAAGCACCACGTGGACCGGCAAACCTCTTCTCCATGTATGATCCACTGTCCTGTAATTATTATTATTTTAAGAAAATCCACATTTGGTGTCACAAGATGATATACACACACTCTCTCAAATATTCTTGAATAATGTTTCCTTTTTTTTTTTTTTTTTGAACAAATGTTTCCTATAAATAAATACTCACAGGGAATCCGGTTAGTACACCCAATATAGAAATGTGGTTATCTCCAGGTTTAAGTTTAACCGGTTTTTTGAAAACGAAGCTCTTCATTTCGTGGCTTCCATGCTTATTCCCTACGTATTCTCCATTAACGTAAACGATAGCCGCGTGACCAAGACTCGCTACTCTCAGTATCGTCTTAACACCTTTCTTGTCTGGCAAGTCATCTTCTTTAATCTTTATGCTGTATTCGTATTCATTTATGGAATCAAAAGGCATCGAAATAAAATAAAATAAAAAAAAGAAAAATATGTTGCTTGTGAAAGAAGTTACCTACCTAGTGGTGTACCAAGCATAGTCAGTTTTGTCCTTGGTTAAGAAATAAAGCTCCCCAGGAATCAAGGTATCACCTTTGAGTTTGGAAGGAACATTCTCACTATACATGTCAAATTTTAGACCTTTGCTGTTCTTCTTCGACTTTACAAAATTTCTCCAACTGTGTTGCGCCACTATCTGTTTCACAACAATTTTTTTTTTTAAAATAGAATAGATTCCTCTGGTTTGTCCCTAAAATGTAAAAAAAACTTGGACCGGAGATTACCTGCGCAGTGTTGT
>NW_026618814.1:0-10740 GCF_000801105.2 Raphanus sativus
TTATATTATTAATTAAATAATTATTTTTGAAAAATTACCTGCTGAACAGGTCAAGTTTTTGCTTGGAGGTTTTTATGAAACAAAAATCACTTTGAAGGTTAAAAGTGTTATTGAAAAAACTTCAAGGTTTAAAGTGATAGTAAGTGACACTTTGGAAGTTTTTATGCGATTTTCTCGTTTTCTTTTGGATTACTAGTTTGAAAGTAATCCCGCTAACAAAATCAATTCTAATCTAGTTTTTCATTGACTCTCAACTCAGGGAAATAGTAGTCAAAACTTCTATTCTTGGCCATAGAGTTAGTTTCAGACTCTTAATCACATAGGCACCTATTCTAAAATTAGGAAGATGCAATTTGACATAATCAGGAGAACATTCGTTTCTCACTTGTGGAGTCCTTGGCTCTTCAAACGTTTTTTCTTTTAATCTCTGAAATATGATATGCTTTGTTTTCTAGCATATCAGCATATCAAATAGCTTCTTAATCCATAGAAATTAACAAACTTTTTAATCCACTTCTTAATAATATATAACAACAAAGGAAAGAATGACTCATGCAAAAAATGTCTCCAATTACTTGAGAATATATAATACTAGTAAAAATTTCCACATCAGCGTAAGAAATATATTTCAGGTTTTCCAAATTTTCTTTCATGCCACATGACCTTTCATATATAACATTTGGGAACATCATGTGTTTAAATTATTCTTTAGTATCAATGTCATTCAGATTTCTTGCCATATACTATTTGATACTCATCAATACAAGTTCATTTATTTTCAATTGGTTCTCACGGAAATACAAAATGTAGATCTCAATTCAAGTAAAATATGAGTGATATTGTAAACAAAATTAACATGTCATGGACTTACCGAAAAGTGTTTGAATGTTGGAAAGAAAGACTTAAAATTCTGGCATAATTTGGATAAGAAGAGGGTAAGCTATTTCTTTGTTGCCTTTAAGTTTCAACACCAATTTATTCTTGCAGATTTTCTCATATGAATAAATTAAAGAAGATAACATTTGAATTGAAAAATGCATTCACCTTGAACATGATATAGCTTAACTCGTCCATTAGAAGTTCTGTAAATATGTCCTTCATCAGTTGTTTCTTGATGCTATATTTCACATCACTCAGATTTATGCAGAAGAATGCACAAGAACTGCCCAATTGAACCCTCTTCATCACAATGGTGCCACATCTTTTTCATCGACTTGTCCACAATGCATATACAATGATCAATGAGAGACAAGTACAAACCTGAGAGATATCGAGAAAACAAATTGTAGTTTTGATATTTTTGTTTTGCCGGTGGACTATATGCAAAGACTGCAATCAACCAAAAAAAAACAAATTGATTAATGAGAGACAAGTACAAACCTGAGAGATATCGAGAAAACTCGCATGGAGAATTGTAGAAATGACATAAACATCAAGACAATCAAGCTCGATTCCCTTCTTCTTCCAATATTGGTTCTAGACTCATTGTTGTGGAGTCATATTTTCAATAATTTTATATACTGATAGATATAATTATTCATTTCATACTTGTGTCAAATAAATATTTATCATTAGGTCTTGACAAAATATTTTATAATATAAACTAACATATATACAAAATAAGGCATGTGAATTTATAGTTTAAGTTACTTTTCAAGCCCGAGTTAGTGAGATATAGTGAGGAGGTAAGTAAATGTCCTCCTAAATTGTAATCACCTAATTGTCTCTCAAGAGACTTCTAAGTCAGTTACCCAACATTTCTCTTTGAAGAATTACTCACATGGTCTAATATAAGACTAACTAAACTGCTATGATAAACATCAAGAGATGAGATAAGATACAAACAATATTACTCACCATAACTTAAAATTCGAGTAGATACAATTATGACATTTCTAAATGGTTGTTTTCAGATTAAAAAAGGAAGCATCCAAACCAGCTGAAGAGCACTAAAAATTTCAACACTTTTTACAACATGTAATATACTTGCATCCCATCTAGGCTTTGTTGAGTTGATTGCACACATACTATTTGGTCTATCCTTAACACCACCAAAATTCTTCCTTACCCAACTTTCAAGGCCAGAGACGAATCTGTAGGACTAATAACAATAACGTTATAATCAATTGAATACAATTGTGAAATATAAATTAACTAATTTTTGAAATGAATTTAAATTCTCTCTTTGCTCGTCTACAACCCCTAAAATTTCAGAGCCGGTTCTGCTGGTGACTGGTCACATGAGGAAGAATGAGGTGGCACCTGCAAAATAAGACTAGAAAGCACTTACACGTGAGAGAAAGAAGACTAGTAGTATAAATAGAAGATGGATTTTAACAGAATCTTTATGCATCTTGTGGTGATGTATCTGGGAGAGTTAGGGACTCTTTAATAAACCCTAGGATCTGGAGATTGGGAGATTTTAACCTGAGTTCTTGAGCAGTATAGTAGTGTGTTCTTATCAGATTCTTAGAAATTCCAGGATTTATATATTAAGTGAGTTTTGATAGCCTGGTCGTGTAGCTCATGGGTTCGATCAAGGCAGAGAATAGAGGGAGAGAGAAAAAGTGAGTTTTGATAAATAGCTAATTGTTTTTTTTTGAAAGATAGCTAAATGTTTTGCTGAAGAGAAGAAGATTCTTAGTTACTGATCTCATTCTATTTTTTAGGATCTAATGGCCTTGGATCAAAGCAAGAGTATACTTTCAAGAGGTCTTCCCAGCATCCACCACGTGAACGATGCAAATATGGTACGTACTTGACTCCTTTTGCTGTTTAATTTTTTCTTCTTTTTTAACTAAAAGTTGTTTAGGTCAGTGTTTTCATATGCCCTTATCATGGCCTTCATATAGGAGAGACGAGGAAACAAGAAGTTTATGTTGAGAGTTGAGACAACCCCAAGATATGACAAATCATCTCCTACTGTGGAGCAAGCAAACAAATTTGTTGCCTCAACCACTGCATCATGTTAATGGCAAAAGCAGAGGCATCAAGCAAAAGCTTTAAAGTGCATACTTATCTGTATGATCTTGTCGGAGAACTGGAGTAGGTTTATGTTTCAAATATTCCATAGAGGTTAATAAACATTGTAAAATCATACATACTCTTATAAAGAATATTTCTCTATTTCTCTCTTATCACAAGAGCCTTGGCACAGAAACACAAAAGAAGAACAAAACAGAAGTAAAGTACAAAACACAAGCAATCAGAGTTTTGAGTTTCTTCCTCTTTATGTATTTTTTGTCTTGATAAATATCAATACAGCTCCCCCACTTTCTTGATTAGATACAAATCATCTCCTCTTGATCTTGTGGATCTCCGGTTTTACAGGAAAAAAAAAACAAAAAGACCTGAGAACGACATTGAGAATATCCCCTAGAACAGTCGAGGTTGTTGCTGTTGTGGATTTCCACTTCTCATCATCGCACAGAACTCTTCATAGTTGATTCTACCATCCTGCATGAGAAGGATAAAGACATTATGGACTAAGACTAGCTTTCTTGAAAGAAGAATAGATGTTTAACTTACGTTATCAGAGTCAACATCTGAGAGAACCTCTTTGATTGTTGCATCATCTCCCATTCCATATTCTTTCAGTGCTACTTCCAGCTCGTCTGTTGTAATGTATCTGTATTGATGCAATATTAGAGGACTCTCAAAATCTGTTTCTTATAAACATATAACAAAAATAACCGAGAAGAAAGTGTTCACTTACCCGCTGCTGTCTTTGTCAAAATGCTGGAAAGCTTTGTAAAGATTCTCATCACTTTCAAGCCTGTGTCTATGCATAGTTGCAGTAATAAACTCAATGTAGTCTATTGACCCGTTCCCGTCAACATCAGCCTGTTGGAAATATGAGTTGTTAGTTTTTTATTTACTTTTTGAACTAGTGGATCCGAAGTACCGAACTTACAGCATCCATGAGCTGCTTCACTTCAGCTTCTGTGAGTTTAGATCCCAGTTTGGCTAAACCTTCTCTCAGTTCTTCATATGTGATTGTGCCACTGTTGTCTGTGTCTATGTTAGCAAACATCGCCTTTAATCCTTGGATCTCTTCAGTGTTGATATTCTCCGCAATGACCTGTATAGAATCTCACCGTTAGCCCAACGAGAAGGACAAGCAAACACAGCTCATTTTCGAGAGTCTTGTGGAAGTCACCTTTAAAGCAAGTTTCTTTAGCTTATTCATTGCTCTGAACTGTTTCATCCTTGATAGTACAGCACTGTCAATAGGCTTGTCCGATGCTTCTCCACCTTCTCTAAGCCACGGATGCTCTGCACCAAAATATTAAGCAAGTCTCAGAATCAAGAAGGAACAGAAAAAAATGGAAGATTCTATCATTCACAGGTTACTACTTACGAAGAACATCAGCGGCAGAAATACGCCTTTTTGGATCAGCAGTCAACATTCTACGCACCAAATCTTTGGCACTGTTGGAGATTGATGGCCATGGTTGACTTTCAAAGTCGATATGGCCTTCCAATATAGCATCAAATATCCCTTTCTCGGTTTCTACATATCCATTATACACAAATGAAAAAGCAACAACCATTGTTTATATATCAGCTGTTCTATACAACATACGAATATAAAAAAAAAACAGAGTGCACAGAGAGAGAGTATAGCTTTACCAGCCCAAAACGGGGGTACACCACTGAGTAGAATGTACAATATGATTCCAGCACTCCATATATCAACTTCTTTCCCGTATCTTCGACGTAAGACTTCAGGAGCTACATAGTATGCACTCCCAACTATATCTCTATATACTTTTCCTGTAGAATAATAAGAAGAAGAAACAACACAAATGATACGCAGTAAGAAACATCAAACACACAAGACACAAGCAATATAACCAGAACTATGCCCCATGATCTGTGTCCTAGAAATCAGGAAAGAAGAAACACAGTGTGTTTAATTTTACCTTCTTCAATGAAGACAGACAAGCCAAAATCAGTAGCCTTGATCAACGCCTTGTCATCTTTGCTAGAAAGCAAGAAATTCTCAGGCTTCAGGTCTCTATGCAACACACCCATGAAATGACAAATCTTGACAACATTCACAATCTGCCTACACACAGAAGCAGCCGCTCTCTCGCTGTAATGCCCCTTGGCAATGATCCTATCAAACAACTCGCCACCGGCACAAAGCTCCATCACCAGATTCACAGCCTTCTCATCCTCATAAGCCCCTTTAAACTCCACGATATTAGGCTGCCCGCTCAAATGCTGCATTATCTGAATCTCTCTCCTCATATCGTCCTTGTCGGCTTTCGTCACCAGCTTCTTCTTGGAGATAGACTTGCAAGCGTACTTCTTCCCCGTCGAGTTCTCCGTGCAGAGATACGTCACCCCGAACTGCCCTCTCCCTAGCTCCTTCCCCAGCGTGTAGAACAGCTTCACGTCTTCGTAAGCGTTCTCTAGGATCGAGTTGTTGCTCTTCGCCGCTTTGGTGGGGCTTGGTCCTTGCCCTGCAGACGCCGTTCTCCACGCCGGCGGTTGGTTGGTCCCGGAGGCTGGTTTCTCCGGCGTTGTCTGGGTTCTAGTCTGTGGAGTATACGACGACGGCGGTGGATCTCCTTCGACTGATCTGGTCTGCCCGTTCTGCTGAGGCTTCACCAGTCCATGGTTCTTGGCAAAGCAATTGCCCATGATTTCTCCGACGACCCAGAGAAGAAAGATCGCAGCTTTGGCTAAGTTAGCTCAAATGGTGACGACCCGGAGAAGAAAGATAGAAGCTTTTAGATGATGATGAAGAAGAAGAAGAAACGAACAGAGAAACTTTTTTAAAAAGGACAGATTCTTTTTTGAAGACGTGGAAGCATCACCTCAAGCAACGCTTTTTAGATAATATTTACGTTAACTCATCAAGCAAAATAATGTTCGCCAGATGGATTTGATGATTATTTTAAAAATCAGAGAGTAGAAAATATTGCAGAACAAATCATGAGAAGCATGAATATATTGAAGAGCAAGTGGTGGGGTTGGTTTATAACTTTTATGTTGTTGTAAGAGGAGAGCGGAAAAGTAAAAGAGTCTATTATCGACACCGGGTCAAACTCTTTCTTCGTAGATTTTTTTAATTAGTTTTATTCCATTTTCCCTTGTGGTATTAGATTGAATTGTTCCTCTGCTGACTACTGGTCAGGTTAAGACAAATGTTATAAATGTTTTTTTCTTCTTAGATATTGTGTCAGAAAAGGATCTGTTTTATGTTCAGCTTTTGGTGGATGACAAAGAAACAGAATTGATGTTTTGGATTTGGCAGTTTTGCTTCAAGTGGGAACATTTGAAGACGTTTTGAAGCTCTTGCTGTTGTTATTTTGTTTTTGTAGTGTAGAGCAGTGTGTAACCATTGGACGGAAATAGGGCCGGATATAATAAAGGAGGTCCAGGAGTTCTTCAGAGGAGCGCCCCTTCCTGATGGCATCAATGATACACATTTACGTTTGATCCCAAAGATAACGAACCCGAAGAAGGTCTCGGATTACCGTCCAATCGCGCTGTGTAATGTGTATTATAAAATCTACTCCAAGCTTTTAACAAAGAGATTGCAGCCGATGATGGAGAAGCTGATCTCGGAGAACCAATCGGCCTTTGTCCCGAACAGAGCTATCGGTGACAATGTGCTTATCACTCATGAGGTACTTCATTTCTTAAAGACCTCTCAGGCGGAACAGAGATGTGCTATGGCGGTGAAGACAGACATGAGCAAAGCCTATGACCGCCTTGAATGGGACTTTATTGCCGCAGTGCTGGCTCGGTTGGGATTCCACCGAGACCTTATTGGCATGATCATACAGTGTATTTCATCTGTTACATACTCCTTCCTCATTAACGGCTTGCCTAGAGGGAAGGTAGTACTGAGCCGAGGGATTCGTCAAGGCGACCCCCTCTCTCCCTACATATTCATAATGTGTAGTGAAGTCCTCTCGGGATTATGTAATCGAGCTCAAGAAGAAGGGCTGATACAAGGGATCAAAGTTGCGAGAGGATGCCCTAGTATTAGCCACTTACTTTTTGCAGACGATACAATGTTCTTTCTCAGTGCCAATGAAGCGAATTGCGATGCACTCAAGTCCATACTCGACAGCTATGAATCTGCCTCGGGGCAGTCCATTAATAGAGATAAGTCCGCAATCACTTTCTCAAAGAGAGCTCCAGCCACGCTCAAGAGTTCTATCATGGACAAGCTTCAAATACAAAAAGAAGGAGGAGTGGGGAAGTACCTCGGACTACCGGAGCACTTTGGACGTCGTAAACGGGATTTATTCTCTTCCATAGTGGATCGTATCAAGCAAAAAGCCAGGAGCTGGTCTACAAAATTCCTATCCTCAGCCCGCAAGCTAGTCATGTTGCAAAGTGTACTGTCGGCAATGCCTTCCTACTCTATGACCTGTTTTATGCTCCCCAAGTCTCTGTGCAAACGCCTCCAATCGGTGGTCACTCGTTACTGGTGGGATAACAAAGAAGGAGAAAGGAAAATGGCATGGGTGGCTTGGGACAAGATAGCCACACCGAAGGCTGTTGGGGGACTCGGGTTGCGAGACTTTGAAAAGTTTAATGAAGCTTTACTTGCAAAAATCGGCTGGAGGCTTCTTAAGCAGCCTGACTGTCTCCTTGGCAAGGTTCTGAAGGGGAAATATTTTCCAGACTCTACTATACTGCTTGCAGGAGAAACGTCTACTCCCTCTCATGGGTGGCGAAGTGCACTGATCGGTAGAGACCTCCTTCTCAAAAAGATCGGATGGGCTGTGGGAAATGGTCAATCCATTAATGTCTGGAGAGATCCATGGTTGTCATTGACAGAACAGGAATGTCCGATGGGACTTCCCTCTGAAAAATATGCTACGCTCTTGGTCTCGGACTTGCTGGAACCTGATTCCGGAAACTGGGATAGAGAGCTAATTCAGATATTGTTCCCAGAGTATGAATCGAAAACTCTTTGCATTAAGCCAAGTTTAACCGGGGCTCCGGACAAACTTATTTGGCTGGGAACAAAGTCTGGTGAGTACTCATCCAAATCTGGGTACTACACTGCCATTGAAGACCTGTTGCTTGAAGACCCAGCTGAGGCTAGCTTTAATTGGAAGAAGAATGTCTGGGCACTGGATGTCGCTCCAAAGGTGAAAAATTTCTCTTGGAAAATCCTGAAAAGGGCCATCCCTGTTGGCGCCCGACTTGTTGAACGACACATTGACACCGATCCTAGATGCAAGAGATGTGGGCAAAACGAATCTATCACTCATATGCTCTTCCAATGTCATTATGCACGAAAGGTTTGGCTTTTAGCTCCTTTCACAACTGACATGGACTACAGTGGAATAATAGATTTGTTTACTGACTGGCCCGATCTAAGCGCCCAAAAATGCCTCCCACCTGCTGGCATCGCTACTGGTTCACTCTTCCCATGGATCTTGTGGTCTTTGTGGAAGGCAATGAACAATTTTGTCTTTGAGGGCTTCTCTGTTTCTGCAGAGGACACTCTCTCTATGGCAATCAAACTTGCAAGGGAATGGAGTATACATAGTAACCCAGATAACTCAGGCAACAAGCGAGGAACGCCCCCCCCCCCTTTGGTTGCACCGGCTGGTGCTGTAACAGTTCGGTCAGATGCTGCGTGGAATATGCTGGATGCTACTGCAGGTTTGGGTTGGTGCCTCCTCACTACCCCGACAGGTGAAGATTTCCGGAGGCGACTGGAACATGTCTCTTCTCCTCTAATGGCGGAAGGGCTGGCTCTACGAGAGGCTGTTCTGTCATGCCGTTCATTGCAACAGAGAGTGCTGAGGTTTGAATCTGATTCTTCCCAGCTCATCAAGACAATCAACAATCAGGAGGGGATAGCTGAACTTCATAGTGTTGTCTCAGATATCTTATCCCTTGCATCTGAATTTGTTAGCGTTTCTTTTGTTTGGATTTCGAAAGAGAAGAACTCACGAGCGGATGCTCTGGCTAAATCAGCCTTGATTGTAGTTGAACCCCTGGTGGTTGAGGATGCTTTAATTGCTCCTAACTAACCATATTAATGAAGTAAAATGTGTTTCAAAAAAAAAAAAGAGCAGTGTGTAACATCTTTGACTTGGTGTGTATTAAGTTTTTTTGTTTGCTGGTTTTATTTAATTTGACTAGTTCAAATACCTACAGTTCTATTAAAAATAAACTTGTATTGAAAAGAGATTAATGTTCAAAGATTATGAAGATATTTTTTCTGTTTACTTACATTATGTTGTTAAATATTACATCTGGAGAACTTATTGTATTATTGCTTAAACCGATTAGTTGACTGGTTTATTAATTGAAAAATGGATTATGTGATGACCAATTCTACTTGGTTATTTACTTTTAGGATATACTATATGATTTAGGATTATACTATATGATTTATATTTATAAAACATAAATTAAATGATTCATTGCTTACAAAATAAGAAATTGGCAGTTTGAAAAATTACGGATATAGTTGTAGTGGATGACTGGATGGACACTTGCGGATAAAATATTAGTCTTGACCTTAAAGCATCAATGTTATATAGATGGATTCACATTAACTGTCCGCTACTATGTTTTTCAGTATCTTGTCAAATAAAAATGTCTATTTCAAATTATTTATCTTAACAAATTATATATCGTAGAACTATCTATTAAAGGATGGTTTTTAATTATAAACTAGGTGATAATATGTGTCATGCGCGGAGTGAATGAATTAAAAAAAATTATAAATTTAATCTATAGATATCAAAAAAGAAAAAAAGACATATTATACATGATATAAATTAACAGAACTAACGTTTGAGATACATATTAATGCAAAGAAAACCAATTTGGGATTAGAAGTTTACTCGAGTTTTCAATCAAAAAAGTATAATGGGGTATCTGGATAACGATAATCTATTGTGTTCGACAAACAGTAATTGTCTTATTATCGAAGTTGTATCGTTATATTTTATTAAAATTATACTGGTTTCAGAGTACATAAATTTGTAAAAAAATCAAAATAAATTATAGTAAATAAACTAGGTTGGAAATAAAAAGAAAAAAGAAGTAAATAATATGAATTCTTAAATTTAGTTGGCTGATTAAGATTCAAAATTGTAAAAAAAACATCCGTTAGTGAACCTTAATATCCATAATGACTCAAAATACATATTGGCCTCTTTTAATTTATCTTTTATTTGATGCCAGAAAATCTTATCTTTTATTTTAAAAAGCGTGTTTTTACTAAAAATCTCAAGGAGACACGAGATAAGGGTTATGGTTCGGAATTAAAAATGATATTATCTTAAACTTAATAGGAAAGAATTATATAAATTTCAAATTTAATGTCTGTCACCATTTATGTTAATTTCGTAATAAAAAATTTAGGGCATAAATTAAGGGATTGTTGATAAAAAAAAATAAGGGATTGCAAAAATAATATTTATGGAATTCATTTTGAATTTATTTTACAATCACTCAAGATTGCTCATAAATTTTTACTATACGACAATTGATTTTACAATTTGAAAAGTTATATTTTCGGTCCCAAAATAAATGTTATGTATCCCGTAAAATTCCAGAAAGTAATCAAAATAAATGTCATGTACCAAAATTTTATAGAAAAATATAATTACGATTTTTTTATATTTTCCAGTCTCTAAAAATGTCATGTATCATTTATTCATCATAAAGAACATTAATATTATAAAAAAATGCAAATCATATATATATTTATATATATATAACCATATCAGTTGCGAC
>NW_026618815.1:0-10737 GCF_000801105.2 Raphanus sativus
TGACTGGTTCTTCCTGCCATGTAAATTGAAGATTTTGCTGGATTTATAGTGAGGCCAGAGAGACGCTCGAACTGATCCAGTACTCTGAAAATCCCTTGAAGCGATTCCCTATCTCCATTTGTGAAGATCATGATGTCGTCTGTGAAACTGAGATGCGTGATATTCACTTCACGACAAGTAGGATGGTAACCAATGTCCCCGGCTGAGGCTGCTCTGTTCAGAAGGCGTGATAAAACATTAATCGCAATGACAAAGAGGTATGGAGATAGCGCACAACCTTGTCGTAGGCCTCTAGTACTTGGAAAGAAACCCTCAAGTTCACCATTAATAGAAACTGAGAAAGCTGCGGTGGAGAGACAGACATGAATCCAGTGCACAAACTGTTCTGGTATATTCATAGAACGAAGAGTATCCAAGATGAATTACCAATTAACCGAGTCAAAAGCCATTGATATATCAAGCTTTAAAACACTGCGAGCTCCAATAGAATCCTTGTGATAGTTCTTTACCAATTCTGCGGCTAACAAAACATTTTCTAGGAGGAGCCTTCCTTTCACAAATGCACACTGATTGGGCTCGACTAATTCCGGTAGGAAGACTTTTAAGCGATTAGCAAGGATTTTAGAGACAACTTTGTAGAGGATGTTGCAGCAAGAGATTGGCCGAAAATCCTTTAAAGTTTCTGCTCCTTGAACTTTTGGTATAAGGGCAAGACTCGTTGCATTGACTCCCTTTGGTAAGAAACCATACATAAAAAATGACTGTACCGCAATGGTGAAGTCGCTACTGATGATAGGCCAAGCAGATCGATAGAACTCAGCAGGGTAGCCATCTGGTCCTGGAGCCTTGTTCGATGGCATTGCAAACAACACATTTTTTATCTCTGCTTCAGAGATGGGACGGACAAGAATCTCTGCTATGTTAGAAGAGCAGCGAAAGTCTAGGAGCTCAGAGAGACTTGGAATATCATCAGTTAGAGGCGCTGGATGGATCACAGGGCCTAGAAATTTTGCAAAGTAAGATGCAGCAGCCTGTTTAATTGCAGTAGGGTCTGTGATTATCTCTCCCGATGATAGAACCAGCTTCCTGATTGCATTATAAGCTGTCCTGCTTTGGACGATCTCGTAGAATAAAATGGTGTTCTGGTCACCAAGTTTAAGCCATGTAATGCGAGACTTCTGCATCAGAAATTGTTCCTGCGACCGGAGTAGTGAGACGCACGGCAACTAGGTTTGGGGGTAGGGTTTTCTCTCTCAAGCGTGATCCAATCTTTTTCCGACACGATACTCATGAATTGAATTTGTCTTTTGGCTAAGTCTTATCCTTTTATTGTTAGTACTTAGCATGAAGTGTATATGAAATTTATGGGATGAATGTTGCTCAAAAAAAAATTATGGGATGAATTTGTCTTTTGGCTAAGTTTTATCCTTTATATAGTGTTTGAGAACCAACAAGTTATACCATGTATTATCACCAGAATGATTTTTAAATTCTTTAGAAAATTAGATTATTCCCTCCAAACATTTTTTTAATGTATTTTTATTAAACTAATCATAAAATTAATTACTAATATATAAAAAATATTAGTCCTTTTTTCTTAAATAAAACCTATGAAATTACCTAATGTGATTGAATATGTATGTAAATATTTTTTATTTTTCAAAATTAATTATGATTATATATTTGTTAATTAAGTGTTCAAATTATATTTTAAATCATTAATTGGTATAAAAATTAATCAAATTACCAAAATTAGTAAATTTATTTGCGTATGATAACCATAAGTTTATTGAACGACTTTTACTCGAATTATTGAATTAATTAATAAATTAATTTATATCATTTAAATGCAAATATGATTCATATTTTATGAAGACTTGAATTAAGTTACTTTATATATATTACTTGGTGTAGTAATTTAATTACGAATATAAATTATGTATATATAAATATTATTGAAATTTTATTCTTATTACATAAATGAAAAATGAATTAATATTCATGTTAACTATAGTCACTACTAGAAAACGCAGTCTTAGCGAAGAAAATATTTCCTCGTAAATGTACGTCGAGTTTACGAGGAAATTACGTGAAAAGACAAAAAACACGTAAGTTCGTCATTAAATAACGACGAAAAGATTTCGTCGTAAAACAAACATAAAGTAACGTGTGGTTTACGAGGAAAGTGTATTTCGTCGTAAGAAACACGTAAACAGTAGCGTGTATTTTACGAGGAAAGTAATTACGAGGTTTTTGCGACTGTTTCTCGAATCCACCTAATTTTAGTTGACACAAGTTTTTTATTTTGGCTAACAACCTATATTTCGTCGTTAATTCGTAGTAAAATATCACCTACCCATTTCGAAATTTTCCTATATATAAGTCCTTTGTGTTTTATTTGAAACATACCACATGCAAAAGAGAAAAAATCTAAAAACATGAAAGAAAAAAAATGTCCGGTGATGGAAATTATTTTGAGTTGCGGAGGTGGATGTACACGCACAGAGATGCTAACGAGAGAGTGACGAAAGAATATCTGGATGGACTAGAGACATTTATGCATCAAGCAGATTCTACACCGCTCGCCCAGGAAAGCGTAAGATGTTTTGTCCTTGTCGGAAATGAAACAATTCAAAACTGGTAACCCGTGAAAATGTTTGAAAGAAATTAATAAATAGAGGTTTCATGCCAAATTACTATATCTGGTTTCAACATGGAGAAGGTTATAGTTATGAGAATGAAGCTAGTAGTAGTAATAGCAATTTTCAGAATGAACCGGTTGATCATTTGCATAATCAATATAGTTACCATCAAGAGGAGCAGATCGTAGATTATGATAGGGTTCATGATATGGTAGCTGATGCATTTGTAGCTCATGATGATGATGAAGTTGAAGAACCTAACATAGATGCAAAAAGTTTTATGAAATGTTAGATGCTACGAATCAGCCATTTTACAGTGGTTGTAGAGAATGTCTCTCTAAATTGTCGTTGGCTGCTAGAATGATGAGTATTAAAACTGATCATAATCTACCTGAAAGTTGCATGAATGCATGAACATACTTGTTTAAAGAGTATTTGCCGGAAGACCATGTTTCTGCTGATTCTTATTATGAGATTCAGAAACTAGTTTATAGTCTTGGGTTGTCTTCTGAGATGATAGACGATTGCATCAACAACTGCATGCTCTACTGGGGAGATGATGAGAAGTTAGCAGAGTGTCGATTCTGCAAGAAGCCAGGACTCAAACCGCAAGGACGAGGACGTAATAGGGTATTGTACCAAAGGATGTGGTACCTACCAATTACCGACATATTGAAAAGATTGTACCAATCTGAGGAGACTGCTGGAAAATGAGATGGCATGCCGAGCATACTCAGACGGATGGTGAGATGACTCATCCATCAGATGCAAGAGCTTGGAAACATTTTAACAAAGTATATCCACAATTCGCTAGCAATAGCCGAAATGTGTATATGGGATTATGCACGGACGGATTTAGTCCCTTCGGTATGTCAGGGAGACAATATTCATTGTGGCCAGTCTTTATGACGGCATACAACCTGCCCCCAGATCTGTGCATGCAACAGGAGTTTCTATTCTTGACCATATTAATACCTGGTCCGAACCATCCAAAAAGGTCTCTGGATATTTTTCTGCAGCCACTGATAAAAGAGTTGAAAGATTTGTGGTCAACAGGGGT
This sequence comes from Raphanus sativus, assembly GCF_000801105.2. Taxonomy (NCBI): domain Eukaryota; kingdom Viridiplantae; phylum Streptophyta; class Magnoliopsida; order Brassicales; family Brassicaceae; genus Raphanus; species Raphanus sativus. The sequence continues at coordinate 3,703 of NW_026618815.1, forward strand.
GAGGACTTATGACTGCTCAACGAAGACGAATTTTACGATGCGAGCGATACTTTTGTGGACCATAAGTGATTTTTCTGCTTATGGGATGTTGTCTGGATGGACTACACATGGGAGATTATTTTTTCCATATTGTAATGGAACGACAGATGCATTTCAGCTGAAGAACGGTAGGAAGACAAGTTGGTTCGATTGTCACCTACGATTTATTCCCATTAATCATCCTTATCGAAGAAACAAGAAATTGTTTAGGCAGAAAAGGGTTGTGAGAGACACTCCTCCTCCGTATTTAACCAGAGAACAAATTGAACAGCAAATCGATTACTACGGAGCTCTAAAAACAGTTCTTCGTGGTGGTAGTTGGCATGTTCCCGGTAATATGCCTGATTATTACGGAGTTCAGCACAACTGGCACAAGAAGAGTATATTTTGGGAGTTGCCTGATTATTACAAAGAAATAGGGACGTATGTTGGGAATTGGTTCCGTCAACGATGTCCCAAGAGCGACATCGTATTATGGTCAGAGACGAGCCGACGAAGTCACTGAGCTGCGTTCTGAGTTGGCATCGACGCAGACTGAGTTGGCGTCGACGCGGACTGAGTTGGCGTCCACGCGCTAATCGTTCCAAGCTCGTATGGGTGGAGTATAAGGGTTTCTCGAAGTTATAGCTTCTGGAAATCCGCAATGGGAGGGGTTGTTGGCGGAGATGCAACGACAGCATCCTGTTCCCGAGCCTTCCTGTACACAGGAGGAAGATGAAGCAGTACAGAGGAGGAGTGAAGACCTCTACCGGGAGACGATTCACAGAAACCCCGGCCCTAGCTAGTTTTTTTATTGTATAATTTTAAATTCCAAACTTTTATTATTTATATAAAATATTTTCGCATTAATTAATTATTTAAATTTCTAATATTTTTGAAATAAAATAATATTTATAAATAAATTTAAAAATAAATAAATTAAAAAATATTTAAAAATGAAGCAAATTCGTAGCAAAATCACGAGACTTTAACGACAAATCTTTACGAGATCTTAACGACCAAAGCTTTACGTCGAATTTACGTGAATATAGTTACGTGTATTTTACGACGATATCTTACGTCTACTTTACGAGAAATCATTACGTGTATTTTACGAGGTAAATATACGTCGAATTTACGAGGAATATTTACGTGTATTTTACGAGAAATATTTACGTGTTCTTTACATGGAAAGTAAGCGTCAGCTTTACATGAAAATCTACGTCTTCTTTACGACGGAAATTTAACCTTTACTTTACAACGAAATGGGTCGCTCATAATCTTACGACGAAATGGCGATCAAATATCCGTTACGACAAATGTTTAACGACGAAACGCGTTTTCTCGGTAATTCGTCGTAAACACTCATTTACGACGAATTACCGAAGAAAACGGTCGTCGTTAAATTCGTGTTTTCTTGTAGTGAGTTAATTATTAATTATGACTTTTATTATTTAAAAGTAAATATTAAAAAGAAATGTATATTTATATTTTAAGTAAAAGATATTAAAAGCTATCAAAAGATATTATTAAAATGTAATCTTAGAAAAACATAATTAAGAATATATTTTTAGAGATCTTGTTTTGGAAATACTAAAATATGGTAAATTAAATTAGTTGTAGGAGAAATAATAGGAAATTAAATAAATGCAGTGGTATAACTTAAACTATTTGCAAGTAGATAAAAATTCTATGTAAGTGTCTGAAAATAGATAAAGGGAATGATCATGCTTAATTTTATGAATTTGGAACAACAATAATAAAATATATAGGAATTTCACATGTTCGTTTTTCCTGTTACGTGTCTTGTTAGACAGAAAAATTTAAAAAAATTTACATTTTCATTCATGTTAAGATTAAAGATTTTAAATATAATAATAATTTGTACTTCTAATTTTTAAAGTAAATTTAATTTCTGTGTAGTAGTACTAAAAATAAAGGCTTGTTATTTTAACACATCAAATAAACTTATACGTAAGATCAACATTCATCTCATCTGTATACACAGTAGATATGTGAGTTAGAATGCGAAGCTTCAGGATAGCTTGCCCTGAGTATTGGATATGAAAAAATAGAGACCGAGTAAAAACCATAAAACTTTCTTAGCTTTGCGTTTCTGAAGAGTAAAATACGTTGACGAAGGTTAAATTATAAAGCATTTTAATATTATTGACATTTTTAACTTAGTCGCAGAAAGATTTAATTGTTATCAATTTTCAGAAAGAGTTTTTTTTGTTTTGGTCTAAATGTTAAGTCAGGAAGAGTTATTATCACAGCCTAAGGACAATGTGCTAAATTCGACCAACATGACTGTTACTGGTTTTGTTTGTCATACCTTTAAAAATGCTTACATATGATTCGTATGTTATAACAACCATTAATCGCATTTTTTCTCTTATTATTGTTATAATTTTTAATGTTTTTATTTCTATCACCAGGACCAAAAATGCTGCTAGGACGTATGTATGGAACAAGTGAGTAGTCCATTTCTTCCATTCGCTTTCAAGATCAAAGCTTCCCTTTCAGCTTTAGTTGCTGAATACGAGTCATTGTGTTGAAACAATGAAGATTCTCTCTCAGTAACGGAAGCATTGATGCATCCAAAACATTTCACATAATACCTTGGATGGGTACGGCATTATCTCACTGGCATTCAGAACACTGTTGACGCCATCAAACACGACACTAGGAGAGCTTGTGTAGATGAGCCTTTTCACTCCAACCTCAACACAAGCATCAATTACATTCCTTTTACCTACAGATCCAAAATCCCATAAAGAAACAACACTTTTTCACATATAGAGAGAGAGAGATTTAGTTTTCAACAAACCTTGAACATTAACTGAATAGTGAAGCTGGTAGCTATTGATGGACGAATCAGGAGCCGCCATGTGGAACACCACTTGTGCTCCTTCAAACGCTGTTTCACACTTTTATAATCATCAGATACCAAAAACAACACAGAGAAGGAAGAATGTGAAAAGATTACCTTTGATGACTTGAGCTTTGTTCCGGAGATCAGCGGAGACGTGCTGAACTCTACCGGATCGCATTGCATCGCCGAGAAGTCCTGTCTCCTCGTGAGCATCGAGCTGTAACGCCAGAGATAGATCGGCGATGCGGACGTCTGGTAGCGAGCATCTCCACGAGGTGTCTTGCGGCGAATCCTCTGCCGCCGGTGACGACGCACCAGCGCTCCGTCTCCGTAACTTCCGTCACCATTATTTTCTTCTCCGCCGAAAACTAATTAAATGGAAAAAGTAAAAGGACATTAGTGGATGTAGTAACTAAGGCGCTTTTGATCGAACAATAGGTGAGCCAAATCAGACTTAAGTTGAAGAAATTACAGTTCACGGTGAGACGGCGTGGTAGGTAGAAGTCAACGGCGAGAGCAGTGGCAATCGACGATAGTCAGAGGAGACAACTTTGTCTTTGAGAGAGAAGCAAAGGAATCTCGTAATCTGGTATATGGGAGGGAGGTTGTGTCCAACAAAGAATAAATATTTGATCGGATACAAAACAAAAGCAATCTAATACAGTATTTTGAAATCTTAATTAAAAAAAAAAAAGAGATCATAGCATCCAAAATATCATATATCAATAAAATTTACTAAAATAATATGATAAATGCTACTATGTAAATTAATATAGCTATATTATTTAAACAAAACAATATTTTTACATAAAAATCCCGTAAATTACCAAAATAATGTATTTTAAAGAATACTTTTAACACACAACATGTAGATATAAATTATCTTAAACATTTTTCTTTTCTGTAATATAAATAAATATATTATAAAATGTATTATAGCGAAATGTATAAATTAAAAAATAACATATTTTAAATTAAGTTATCTATTTTATTATTCTATATTATTATTTTATTGTATCTAACTTGAAAATATATTAGTAAGTAATAAAAATAGTAGCCAAGTAAAATGTATTAAACAAAGAAAAAATTGGCTTGTATACCTATAACATCATATGTAATTAGCAGATTATCCACAGGTTGAGAAAAATAATTTGCTTCCGATTTTAACCCCATTGATAGATTATTAGGTGTGTTAGTCTACCAGTGGTGTCAGTATATTTGTCAGCCTACTATCTATCCCTCTGTTCTTATACTACACTCTAATTCTCTCTTTCTTCTCCAAACTCTCTCTCTCTCTCTCTTTTCTTCCATCAATTCTCTATTTTGAACATTCAAATCTTTTTAAAAAAAAAAAATTGGTTGAAAGCTTTATATGCTACTAATTATGATTGATATATCTTCTATTCATCTTCATCAATTCTGACAATGAGAGAAAACAAATCTACAGCACACAAAAAATTATTTTCTCTAAATTTATTTATTGATTCTTCTTTTTTGTTAATCATAAGAACTGCTCTTTTTTGTCCAAAAAAAAAAGAACTGCTCTTTTTCTTATGAATGTTTAATAATGAAATTGTTCAGGTCCAAGAAGATGACTTTTTAATGGTTCAATATAAAAAAATAAAGGAGTTTCAAATTCATGACTATGCTTCTTCTACTGGTAAATTTTCTTTCTGTCTTTTGCTTTTATTTTTTTCTTGAGCATGTTCTTTTTTTGTCATGAGTGAATATTAATTGTGATAATTTATAGTGATTCTGCTATAAGTTTGATGTTATTTTTTACTTTGATTTTCTAAACTTAAAATTGATCTAAAACTTTGTTATCAGGTATATTTGTTTAATAAATCATTTATTAGCTGGTAAATGATTTGACAAAATCTAAAAGATTGATTCCAAACAGATTAATAAAATTTGGTACTGAGTAAAAACTGAAATTGACTGTAACAGAGATCAAGTTACAAAGGGGAGAAAAATATACAAGCAGCTCTAAAACCAATCAACATCCATACACCCAAAGGATGTTTATACAAAGGAGTCAGATTTGAACCGTAAAAATAAAAACAAGTCCAAAATACACAATTGTTTTGGGGTTTATTGGGACGATGGAGTCATCTTCTTTAGTCACTCTTCTTACTGCCGAACAATCTCCAAAAGATTAATGCTACCAAAATTGCAATGGGTATAGCAGAGTAACCGGTACTTGCAACAAAGTTAATATAGAGAGTAATCAGAATGACTATTGCAATGAGTGTCCGCTTTTTCCATTGAACAGTATCAGGAACTGCAAATATCAACCATGCCACCAAAATCACTTTTTCAATTATACAACTTAAAACTAATGGTCTAACCAATACGTACCCTCTTTTTCGGGTTGGTTTTGAGCCGTCAAGTGTGAGAATGAGTCTATTGTCCTCTTTATACCTTCCTATAACAAATTAATGAAAGTGAAAGGGTTACTGGCACTGAAACAGAAAGTATATATCGATCTATATGTCTCCAATGAAAATAGAAGTTTGTGTAAACCTGAAGTGGCACAAGAGGAGCGTAGCCTAAGAGATCCTTTGCTTTTGAGGAATCAAAAGTTCTGCTACAAGAGATAAACCTAACTCTAGAAGGTGTTAGCTGTGGTACTTTCATCCCATGTGGTCCAAGTAATTTATATGCAAGTTCCACAAGATGTGCTATTGGCATCATCACAACAGCAGGTATCTTTATACTTGGCCTGCAAAATTATAAGAAAGTGGTGTTAATCTGAGACAAGGTCAAAAAAGGTTACAAACAGAAAGAAACATCAATTCCAGATGTGTTGTTTATACGTACATTGTTAATCTCTTTGGTAAGCGTTTTGCTTTATGAATTTCGGAGAAAACTAGGATTCAATTAACTAAAAACAAAAGCAAGAAATTGTTGGGGTTACGAATTAAGAAACAAACTTCTATTATGTAATCAGCATAAAAGTTCTATGTTACTGAGTTAATTGTGGACAAAGTTAAGAAAGCAAATGTAATATTTAACTACGACTAACAAGGGGCAGAACCTTATTGTAGCTTGTTTTACAGAAAATGTACCTCTCATAGCCAAGTCCTTCAAGAAGCAGTGACATAAACTCCCAAAACTTAATTGGCTCCATGTTTGTAATGAAGTATGCCTGCGCAGCCATTTCATTTCAGATTAAGCGGATTCCCAAACTCTGAAGTACGAAAAGATTAACTTCTATCAGAAAAATAAATTATAGTTCTAGAAAATGATAGTCCGTTTCCATGTAGTAGTATCTAGTATGTCACCTTATTATAACCAACCCAAGAGAAAACTAAGTATAATCCATGTGGTATATCACCTTATAACCCAGCCTAAAGGAAAAGTAAGTCTAGGAAAAGCTACGAGGACAACTTAAACTTCCTTACTCTCTTAATTTCCACAAGAAGCAGGCATAAGGTTGGATCTTTCTTATTCATTCAGCTCATCTAATGGTCTCATTTCATTACAGAACTATAAAAAACATTATGAATCAAGGTATATATTATAAGACAAAGACCATCAGCAACACACAGTGCCACTGATTCATATTAGACAAGAACAAGATGGAATCAACTGAAACCAAATACCTGGCCTGCAGCTTTTGCAGACACTTCCCCTCCTGATGCTAACGCTCGCTCAGCACAGACATGGGCATGCACAACGTTTTCAACGTACGTGAAATCATAGAGGTTACTTCCATCACCTATAATAAACTGGACAAAAGAGAGAATTATAAGTACAAGGAAAAAACTATTGGAATGTGCAAGGCAAAGCAATACAACTCAACCTTTGATTTGCCAGCCCTGGCAGCAGCTACAAGGGAGGGAACCAATAATCTATCACCAGGACCAAATATGCTGCTAGGACGTATGGAACAAGTGAGTAGTCGATTTCTTCCATTCGCTTTTAAGATCAAAGCTTCCCCTCCAGCTTTAGTCGCTGAATACGAGTCATTGTGCTGAAACCATGAAAGATTCTCTCACAGTAACGGAAGCATCCAAGATTTTTCACACAACAATCTTTTTCACATACAGTATAGAGAGATTTAGTTTTCAACAAACCTTGAACATTAACTGAATAGTGAAGCTGGTAGCTATTGATGGACGAATCAGGAGCCGCCATGT
>NW_026618816.1:0-10734 GCF_000801105.2 Raphanus sativus
TTGATTTTAACTTTAAATGACCTAATAATAATAATTTAATTTATTACTAATTTAATAACTTAGATTTTAATAAAAATTAACATTAGAATTAAATTTTTTAGACATATATATATGTCTCCATACTGAGCGGACTCTCATCTAGTTTCATAATAAATAAAGAGAAAATAAAATAAGATAAATAAAACTATGAGGAAATGGAATTACAAAATTTGTTAACTACATGAGAAAACAAAAACCTCTTTGAAAAAGAAAACAAAAGCATAGTCTTGTTCATGTGTGTTATGAGAAAACTTAAGACACAGACACTTTGGTGAGCGATGACTGCATCTTTATTTGTCTTTGTGGGATTTGGTCTCAGACTTGCTCTGATTCTGTCAACCTCTGTGATTTCAAGATTGAACAGCCAATTTCTGAAGATGTTGGAAGAAGACTTGGAGACTCACATCATCCGTGAAGATTACATCAGAACCTGCATTCATCTCACTCGGGTTGTTGTATGTTGCTGACGGATTTAGCTTCGCTAACAAAAACCTTGCCTGCCACCATTATTACTCAAAAGTCAACAAACACTAGGAACACTTCAAGAAAGTAACTACACATTCAGAGATGAAAGAGTTAAAAAAAAAACTAACCTGAGATCCATGTTGATCACATACAACTAATCTCGGTACAGGGAAACGTTCACGGACGATCATCTGCGCATCTTCTTGTGGGGCTTCCAAGAGTTGTGCAAATGCCTTAGATCAAATGAAAACATGTAAGCCTGATTTACCAATGCATCTTTAAGAAAATTCACCATTACCTGATGTTCAGGCTGATTTTGATAGCCCAAGTTGCGCCACTGCGCTATGGTCATCCCATGGAAAATGACAACACTGATGTAAGAATCCAACAAGAGGATACGGTCTGCAGCGATGGAAGCAACATCCAACAACGCAGGCTGAGGCAGCGTGCTAAACGAGTAAGTTGTTAGAGATGGTTGAATCATAACAGCTGCGTTTGAAATATTTTCTCGGTTCAAAAGCATGCGGTTGTACGCAGTTTCGTCTGGACTGTTGTTGAACACCTGCCAACATCACCATATGAAGAAACAAGAGAAGCCTTACGGAATGGCGGACCAGTTATTACAGAGATAAATTTCACAGCTTCTCATGCTTCACTCTTACCTGGACAAACTGTGAACGTCGGAGATTAAATGTAAACTGAGGGAACAGTGAAAAGTTTTGATTCAGAGTAAATGATGCAGGATCATCCTTCCGGTAATCACCAAATTTGGAACAGAGACGAATAAGGTTCCTGTCTAGCCATCGAGTAGCATCAAACCCCTCCTGAGAAAACATAGTTAATAAGTTTTGTAACCAAAGATAAACTATGGTGAAGAGAATCTTCTCCCAGTGAAGAATGAAAATCCAAGAATGTTAATATTTACCTCTGTTTCCATCTTAAAGGAAGCTAGTCTGGCCACCACGACAGCAGCAGTTTCTTGATCAAAACCTTGCACCAGTTCCTGAAGATTTTACACACCTCATTAGCTAAATGGACTACCGAGTGTTTCTAGGAAGCCAAAGCATCAAAGACAAAAACAAAAATGCAAAGGCATTGGACCAGGATACATTGACTAGTGATTTTAGAAACCATAAGGTTAGCAGTATCCAAGTAAATTCCAGAAAATAATGTGGAATAGTACTGACCTCTGTGCTAAGAGCAGTATCTACCCATTGTCTGGTAACAGTAGTAACTCGAAGTAATGATTTACCTTCTGGATTCTGGTAGCTGCAATCATATATTTTTCAATTAGATTGGTGAACATGCTCAAACCCGGAATAGCATGAAGAGGATATACCTTGTCATAAACTGTATATATAGCTGGTTATTTACAGCTCCAGGATTAGTTGATTGATCACTTGAAGAAAGATCAAAGAAGACTGTCAGACAAGTACTTTTGTCGAGACCACACATCTTCCATGCTGTAGTATTCCCCTCCCCAACAACTGTATCAGCAACGCTAGGGCCTTTCTGCAAGTTTCCCCCCAGAAAAGCATAACTGTTAGGGTTATCTACCATAATTTGAAGACAAAAAACTTCCGAGTATGAGTAGTTTCAACCTTTTGCAATGACGCGCAAGGTCCAATAATCCCTTGGATTTTTATGTCCTTGGAACAGTTGATCTCAAGTGTACCACTGAAATGGTATTTTTGAAAATGAGTAAGAATGCCACTCACTAGCTAAAGAACTTGAATTATAGCAATGCATGGACAAATGAAATATCAGCTCACTTGAAACAAAGGCCGAGAGACTGTTCGCCACCTTCAAACACTCGCTTGAAGGAATCCTTGAATACAGAATGACCAAAACTTTCTGATAAGACAACAAGTCCTCCAGTTCTTTCAACCGCAGCTTTCATTTCAGCAACACCAACCTAATATTCGACACACATTAAAACAAAAGCAATATACAGATTAAAGCAGAGTAGGAAAGAATTTCACATTCAGGAAAAAAAAAGAAATACCTGATCAAGTGCGGATGCAAAAAGGTCAAGTACATGTCCTTGGTTAACCAATTGGTTGGCGAGACCATCATAAAACTTCTCTGCTTTCTTATAGAATGGAGCAGCATCTTTATCCAGGTCTTTATGTGAACGCAAAGGCTCTGAAAGATCCTTTGACACAATCTGCAGAAGCCAAACATAAGACTTACTTAAAAGAAGAACTTCGTCTCAAGAGGCAAAACTCACAATCGCTTCATATTTAAAGCAACATATCGCTTCATCCGATTTAGGCTACATAGGGCATCTGATATTCTGATGCTTCTCTATCTCTCATATCATAGCCAGTTGTTACCGTTACCATTTCAATACTCGACACTCACCAAATTCTACAAAGCAAACACTAGAAAGAAGGGCGTTAAAGAAATGGAGTTACCGTGCCTGGTCCCTCAGAGCAAGGCCCTCCAACTAAAGCCACGATCCTAGCCCCAGTTCCAGGTAAACAAGCTCCAAGCAGACCCGTCGCCACACTCAAAGCCACTCCCGTGCACCTCGACTGACGACGTCCACTCTGAACAGGCCACTGATCCGTCTGTAGCTCATCCAACAGCTACACAACCCAAAAAAACAAAAACAATTATATAAAATTACATTAGTAAACCAGAACGAGCTTTCTGGTGATAAAGGGGTTGCGGCTGTAACTAACTAACCGAATCAATGGTGAATTCACACTCAGAAGCAGGCAACAAGAACCTACTAACACCAGAAGAGCCATCTCTCCCCATAGGAAACCCACCAGCATGTCCCCCCCTCCTCCCAGAAACGCCAAGCCCTAACTGCTCCAAAACCTGATCTCTCGAAATCTCCTTATCCCCTCTAAACACATAAACTTTCGTCAGATCAGAATACCCCAACTCATGCACACGCGCCTGCGTCCCGAACGACACAAACCCAACGAGCGCGTTCTCCGGAAGCAGCCCAACCGCCCTCCTAACCGCACACTTGGCGTACCCAAACTCCTCCTCGATCATACACGTGTCCAGCACGAAAACAAACACCGAAGAAGGCTGGGAGGAGGAGCCCTGGGCATCAGTGGGCTGAGAAGGCATGGCGTACTCGACGGTGGTGTACTGAGGGTAGAGCTCGCAGGGGAGGTTGGTCTCGGAGATGACGTGGTAGTGAGGAGGGAAGTGGTTGCGCTGGAAGCAGATGGGGCAGATCCAGATCTTGGCGTCGAAGTCGACTCGCGCGAAGGGGTTGAGAGCGGCGGAGCAGGTTCGGCAGCGGAGAGGGGCGTAGGGGACGGACTGGATGTCGCGGTGGTAGCGGATCGGGGAGATGCAGGCCGCCACGGGGACGACGCACTTGCTGGCCTCGACTTTGTTGCGTGGCCAGACGTTCCACGTCATCCGGACTCCGTCGATTCCTTCCGGATCCATGCTCTCCATCTCTGACATTCTTGATTTGATTGATTTGATAGATCGAAGGGAGGAGGAAGAGAGAATGATTCAACAACACTTGGAAGAAACGTAGAGAGAGATATTATTGATAAATATATAAACGTTTTGGTTGCACTAAAACGACGTAGCTTTGATCGTGTTGCAGAACAAAAACGACGTAGCTTTGATCATTTTAATAAAACTATACATGCATCTCTATAAAAAGAGAATTAAATGCTGAGATACTCTTATTACACTATCATTTAATTTATAAGCTCAAAATTAGTAGGACACGTTGTGAGCATTTTAGTTTCATGACATATAAATGAATGACATTAACATAACAAACATGTACCATCATCATATATACATTGATTAACCTCAAGGTTAAGCAAGCATGACACGTGTGAAGAAAGTAACTTGTGCACTGGTGGTTTGGTCGAGATAGACGGCAAAGTGTTACAAGTCGTGCATGAAGTGTTACAAGTAGAATGTGTGTTTAAGACATCTCTAAATTGATCACAGCTGCGTCTTCCTGTGTAACTACATATATATGATCAGAGCCTCATGCTCCATTCATATTAACAAAAAAGCTAACTAAATGTTTTTATAAAATATGCATAATTAATTCTATCTGGACTAGGGTTAAAAGGATAGTAATTAGCATATGTTATAACCGTTAATGGCAAATTTTTCATTTTAATATGATGGACAGTGTGCAGTAAAGGAATTGTCATAGAAATACTCGATTTCGTATGACATGTAGTTTGAAAGTTACATGAACTATTGCATGTAACAGATTTTCTTTCAAAAAAGTTATAAACATAACGAGTGGTCCATGGTGAAATAAATATTGTACAAATAAAATAAAACAGTAAGTGAATTAATTATAGAAAAAACAGAAAAAGTAAATTAGAAAAGGCTTTCTTCCTGCAAGTACACAAGTACCTTGACTTGGCAAGTTTCCATTATTTTGTTTCCTAAAAATGGAAACTTGAAAGAAGAACTTGGTAAATAACCTTGAGTGGCTCTGCTCTCTCTTTAATGGTGGAGAGATTGGAGAAAAATATTTAGGAGACTTTTTCTTTCTTATTCATCACAACACTTGCGAATAATGTCACGGCGCATCATCCGTCTCCTCAAGCTCTCTTCTAGGAACAACAATGCTTTCGTATGTAAAAGCTTCTCTCTCTATTATTACTTATGTATTAGACTATTAGCTAGGTTTGTTCAGAGGCTTTTGTAGTAGAACACATTTGAGTTTGAGTTTGTTTAGACAAGATCGGTGTTTGTAATTACTATTCAGTTCTGACTTCTGATGGTCCGAATTTACTTGACAGATCCAAAAGTGTGTTCGCTTTTTCTCCACCGGCCCGTACTTGACACTCGGTTGCAAAACTGGAGACGTTCTCTTGTTTGACCCTGCAAAAGAACATATAGTCACTCTCCAGGGCAAAACAATACCTAAAGAGCTCAAGGACGAAGAAATGATTGGAGCTTCGCATGGATGGGTTTTTTTCTCTGACCGGCGTGATGGTACCGTACGTGTCAGCGACATTTTCAATCCTCTGGCATCCAAATCAAACCCCACCGTGATTCCTCTGCCTTGTCTTACTTATCAAACTGAACAAGTGTGTACCGTAGCAATGTCGTCTTCCTCTCCTCTCGGTGAGGAAGGCTGTCTAGTGGCTATCAAGTTTTCAGGTGACCAGCTGAGTCTATGCAGGCCCGGTCGTGACCTTGAGTGGATTAACATCTTAACCCCTTTCCACTGCTGTGAAAACTCAAATCTCATGTATTCAAAAAGAGACAATAGCTTATACTTACCTGCTCCTGGAGGCAAACACTTGTTCTCCTATCATCTCAGCTCCACAGCAGACCCCCCTGAGCAACATGAGTTGGTCTATCGCGGCCTTCCAGAGATGGACCAGTCCGAGTGGGAGATTTTGAGTTCGTGTTCCAGGAGGGAATACCTTGTTGAGTCATCCTCTAGTGACGAACGTTACCTAGTCAAATGGTACGCACATGGCTCCTATTCATCGGTGTTAAAAGGAATTGATTACGAAACAAAGAGGTTCATGGTGTTTAGTGAGGAGGAGACTACTGAGGGAAAAGTCATGTGTTACACAGATGACATTGGAGATATGTGCATTTTCATTGCAAGTAACGAGGCTTTCTGCGTCCCGGCTAGCTCATGCCCCGGCCTCAAACCTAGCACCATCTATTTCATGGGACGTGGCTTTGGTTCTTACGATCTCACTACCGGAGAAACACATCATTATAAAGCTCCCGGTGTTGTTATCACAACCCCTTACTGGCTTCCTCCATTTTCTGTGTAGTCACATATTAAAACTCATAATTAGCGTCTAGCTTTTTCTTGAATACTTAGTGATACTCTTTTTTGTTTCAATTGTTTCCTAGTAACCGTTTTGGATTGCCAAGATCTAAAACACTGTTTTCTTATGATTCCGTTAATTTTTAATAGAATACATCTTGTACCAAATATTGAATCTAGGACGGTTTTAATCAAATAGCAGGTATGGTGGTTATTATTGTGTAGAAAATCTGATTACCACTAAATACTTTTTTTATTCATATAAACTGATGAGTGTCATGGAGGTTGGACAATAAGGTCGGTCTTTTAGTTGTTTTTTCTCCTAAAACATTCATTTCCAAGTCGGATGATTCATAAGACCAACTTCTTAAAATTATTTTAATAATATTATGGAGTTTTTGATGTTTAAAAAAAATTGTCAATGCGGTATGAACATTTTAGGGAATAGTTGTGTTTGTATATGCACATTCATTTTACAATGAATCTATAGATCTAATCGTAATGTGATATGTTGGGAAATATTGTAGAGTAAGTGAAACAAACCATAAATTAAAAAACAGGGTCAAGAATGAACATAAAAATGATCTTAACTTTTAGATCATAGCAAATCCAATCCGAACTCGCAAACCCACCGACTAGCTAGAAAAGGGAGGAAGCCAGAAAGGGAGTAAGAAAGGATAGTTTTTTTCTGCACTGTTGGAATGATAATAATGTTTAACAGTTCCGGCGGTGAGATCACAAACAGCAAAGCAACGACCCATCAAGTAGATAGAGTTGGGCTTGAGACCAGGGCAAGAGCTTGCCACAACGCAGAAAGGATCACTCTTTGAAAGGAAGATGCAAAGATCTCCAATGTCCTCGGTGTAACACATGTTTCTTGTTCCATTTTCTGTGGCTTGTTCCTCCTCCTCTCTAAACACCATCACTATAGGGTCGTTGCTTCGTTGAGAAGGGACAGTTGAATACCTGCATGCACATGCACACGCACACCCCTAGTTATAGCACTAACAAAAATCTATGTCTACATATTGTTACATATATTCCTTACCATCTGACTAGGAAACTTTGACCGGAAGGTGACTCCACCCAATGGTCCTCCCTGAAACAAGAATCTAACACCTCCCAAGCCGAGTGTGGCAACTGGGGAAGGTTGTGAAACACCAACTCATTGAACTTAGGGTCGTTGTTATTGAAGTGGAGATCCCAAGAGCACAAGTAGTTGCTTCCAGGGACAGGCAAATAAAACCTCTGATCTCTCTTTGAATACATGAGGTTAGAGTTTTCGGCGCATTCGAAAGGGATTAGTATGTTAGTCCAAGCGAGGTCACGACCAGGCTTGCACATGCTAAGTTGCCTACCCAAGAACTTGATAGCCACCACACAGTCTTCTTCTTCCTCATGAGGAGAAGAGGACATTGCCATGTTCCAGACCACTTTAGTTTGACCATAGAGCATACTAGTAAGTGGAGGCAGTGGAATCATCTTGGTGTTTTGTCTGGAAGACAGAGGATTAAAATGGTCACTAATACATACAGAGTTATGATTGGACCATTGAGAGAAAAAACCCCATCCTTGTGAAGCTCCCATCAATGTCGAGTGATATAGCTCTCGTGGAACTATTTTTCCAAGGACTTTGAATACCTCTTCCTTGGCCGGATCAAACAAGAGGATACCTCCGATGTGGCTGCTACCTTCTACCAAACGCAAAGCATCATCCCAAAGGCATCCAAGTGTCAAATAAGGGCTGGTTGAAAACAAACGAATGCTCTTCTGTGTCTGCCAAATCAAACTCAAGAGATCAGAACCGAAACGCTCTAGCTCTAAGCCTAGCTTAAAATCCTTGATGCAATAAGTAGAGATACAAACTCAACTGGGTTCCCCTACAAAACCTAACTAGATTAGAACTAAACCAATAAAGAAGAGGAAGATAAGCTTTTACATACAAAAACATCCTTGTTCCGGTAAGAGAGTTTGGAGAGACGGAAGAGAAGTTGTGACATTATTCAATAAACTTCGAAATTACAATTAAAAAATTAGTGTTTTGATGAATTAACAAAGTAAAAGTGATATTACATATCTTCTCGAATCTCCACCAACTTTAAAAGAGAGACAAGAGTCAATGATAATTTTGGTTACCAAATAGGCAAATACTCTATTTCTTACACAACATTATGGAATTTTGCATTTTTCTTCTTCGGTTTATCCCTTTTTATTTTTCTTTATTTTGTTTATTTCTATGTTTTATTTGTTATCAAATATTCATTTTCCCCAAGGACCGCATAAATAAATTAACACGTGAGCATTTTAGTTTCATGATGATATATAAATAAAAACTCCAACAACGTACTAAGTACATATGAATTGTGTATGCCAACAATGTATACTGATTGCTACATTGCTTTTACAACCTCAAAGTCACAGCCAATGTTGATTAGTAAATTAAAAAGATATTATGCAAAAAGGTATAAATTTAGCAAAAATTGAGCAATTTTAAGAATAGTGGAGAAACTTAAGGAATAAAAAGATGAATATATTAAAGTGTTTTAAATGGTTAACATATTTTTATTCTAATGGTTTTTCTTATTTTTTCCCTCAATAATATATTTGAAGTAGTTTCAAAAAAAAATATTTGAAGTATATCGGTTTTAATATTTATTATTCTAATAATGTTTGTTAAAATTTATAATTTATATCCAAAATATTTTATTTTAACTATATTTTTATTATATACTTAAATTTAGTTTCATAAAACAGAAAATTGTTTTTATGAACTTATAATTGTATTATGAAAATATTAATAATTTTGTTAAAACATAAAACATAAATATTGGATCTTATAGACACAAAACTATTACAGACCACAAGACATCGATTAAAATAGAGATATGGTGAGTCATGATAGTGCAGACCGTTGAAGTTGGCCTAGTTCGAGCTGCTGGCTCCATCTCCGTCCTCAGGAAGAGTTTTCTTTGGAATCTGAAGGCTTAAGACGAGATTCAGATTTTTTTTCTTTGAGATGTCATTCAGCTCGATCAGGATGTAATACTCAGATTTAGCAATGTTCTACTATAACATGTACTTTTCCTTGAGCTCAGAATTGCTGATTTCAAAATAAACTCCTTTCATTCCATTGTAAGTAACATTATGGATATCGAAGTGGTTCACACCGGCTTCAGTAGCTGCTACTTGGCCTATCTGCCTCTGGATGGACTGTAATAATCCAGGAACATGAACGAAATTTTCAATTGCTTTCTTCGTCTTGCTTATCATGGCTGCTAACACTCTTCCGCTTGCCATTGTGTAGTTTAGGGTTGATAGTTAGCATGGAATACACTCTCCTTATTATACAGAGGAATGACGAGGAGAAAACTAATAATTGAAAAAAGAGGAGGAGCATTCATTTTTTAGATTCCAGTATTTGAAACGTAAAACACACAAAGAGAAACGTGGAGAAAATGGTATTGACTGAAAATATAGCGATAAGTGAAGATGTAGATAAAAAAAGTAGCCAGAGGATTATCTTGGTTTTTGACTTGGAAGCGGCCAAAGGATTAAAAAGGTCGCTAATATTATGATTGGACTGTTCAATAATCTTCAAAATAAAATAAAATTAGTGTTTTGATGAATTTACAAAGTAAAAAATCTCCCATATATTATATATCTTCCACCAACTTTTTTTTGTTTAACATAACGATATCTCAGATTCATGAAAAAACTCAAATTAATCTACAAAAGAGTTTTGCGGTCTACGAATGGACTTTCAGTTTAAATATCAAATGGACTGTAAAATAAATCTATATCCACATAATCACAAGGTAAATAGTGGGATGTCCTCCAACATATATTCGTTAGCAATCCCAAAATCTACCTATCATTAAACCATCACCTTGTAATTAATCTTCCACTAACTTGAAAAGAGAAAGAAGAGCCATTCATAATTAACTGATTACCAATTTTGGTTTCCTCTTACTTTTTGTGGTGGAACAACACAATGGAATCTTGCCTTTTCTTCTTCAGATTACCTTTTCATTTTTCTTTATTTGTTCACTTTTTTTTTGCTAAAATTTGTTCACTTCCTTATTTATTATCAAATGTTTATTCCACTCGTCAGATCTACAATTAACTCTATTGGCAAAGAGAAAAAGTACTTTTTTATTCTTTAAAATTCTTGAATTGAAACAACTGGAAATTACAAAAGGTGGATGTCAACAAGAACGACCTACAAATTAACACTTCATAGAAACATATACAATAAGAACACCATTAGTGATAGTCTCTCATAAGATTTCTGGTAATTTAGATAATAAAAATATTGAAAAAAGAGAGAAAACAACAGAGAAAATAAAACGATTCTTCCTAAAGGTACTACAAACACCAAAATTCTACATGTGTCATTTATTTATTGATTAAGCTGTTAAAATATTATTTTACGATTGTTGAGAAACGTGTATGATCTCTGATTGCTGCTGATATAA
>NW_026618817.1:0-10734 GCF_000801105.2 Raphanus sativus
ATTACAACTTCTTCTAGGTGGATTTTAAAGGTGGACCTCATATATTTAAATTAAATGTCTTATTTCTTATATATAATACGTACCATAGTCTAACTTTGCATGATATATTTCCTAAATACAATTCCTCTGTTTGTCATATTCTATATATGGTTCATATTTATTACATGTCGATTTAAATAAAATAGATTTTTGTACGAATAAAGAATACTAAAAATATGAATTGTACTAGAATTACCCTATACAATTCATTTTAAATTGATCAATATACTTTTCATTGGCCATATTGATTTATTTGTACGAATAACATTAGTAGATAATTCATAGACACATAAATAAAGATATGACTATTCTTTAACTACGTTGGGCATAATCTACTTTCTAAAACAAATAACACATATCTTTATATATTGTATAGAATATAGTAATATTGTATAGTTATACATATACATAATACTAAAAACAAACCAAACTGAAATATAATATATATCGACAAAATGCTTTGAACCATTACAAACAAAATATATTTGACCTCAGAGATAAAATTTACTTTGAAACTATATAATAATTATTTAAAAAATTAAACTTCGTAATGTACAAAAAAAACATAAGTTTTATATCAATTTTGTGTTACAAAAAAAAGACACAATTCGCGCTTGCAAAGTGTTATTTTTACATACGAAAGACAGTTTTGATATTGTTTCTTTAAACACAAAATTTAATTATACAAACTCGATACTATATAAAACTAAAAATATAGAATACATTTTTAAAATAAAATCTGTGCGGGTGCGCATGACCTTTTACGAAAAATCGTAGATATGTTTATATAATATATAAAATATATTATGATACACATATTTTCTTATAAATAATACTCCAATATAAATTTTGTATGATAAATGTTGAAAATATAAAATATATAGCACTATATATTTTAAATAATATATAAAAATCTACTTTATGTTATCATAAAATTTAAAAATCAAATTTAGTAATTAAAACACATTGCTTATTTAAACACATTAGTACACTATTGTTATTTATCAAAATGTTATATTAATACACATTGCAATCATTTATAACATTTAGTACAAACAAAGATAAAAAAATTGACTTCCGCTCGGTCGAGCGGGTCATGATCTAGTATTATATTACAATAGAATCACAACTTTAGATTCTATTTACTTTTAGACGGAATATTATTAACAAACTATATAATAACATACAGTAACTGCATCTACAACCTTAAAAAGCAATAATTATAATATTATTATTAATACAATCTATTATTTAAATTTGTATCTGGGATATGCTAGATTTTTGTTATCAAACAAATGCTATAATAACCGAGACTTTTTGTGTATAGTAATATATTTTATGGATTCTAATATATTTTAACCTAAATTACATAATAATATATTTTAATCCTTAAGAAAAGAGTTCTATCATGAATAGTCTCATGTGTATTATTAATAAAAATAAAAATTTATAAAGCACATACAAATTTTGATTCACTAAATATATTCTTTGATGTAATAATGATCTCGCGCTTTTAAAAATACATCAAAATATCATACCTTCAGTTTTAAATATCAAAGCTCAAATGTTAATTAGAGTTCAGATATTACTTTGTACATTGAATGCAAGTATAAAATTGTTTTACCGGATTTTATTAGGTTTTTACAGATCGGGTTCTCGGGATCAGATTATATACACCGAATTTACCGATTCAATTAGGTTTGGGTTGAGTATAAAAATATTGTTAAAATTTTTCAAAGTACTAAAAATATTTATACTATTAAATTAACTCAAAATCTGTCAAGTGAATCTTATGTCTCACCATTTTAACAAATATATTATTTATAAAATACATTCAAAATATATAGATGACGTTATAGGAGTATATATAGAAAATATCAAATAAATAAAATAAATTATATAATTTTAAACAAAGGCATTTTATTTTTGGATATAATACAACTTTGTAACTTAATAATATACATTACAACCAAAACAGCAATTAAAAAAAAACTGTTATTAACTGAGTCCGTGCTTTTGAAGTACATACCAAAATCTAGTTATATAATTATACATTTCTATCATCCAATTGACATCTGACCTTTTTACAACATTATATATGCATTTTCTAATCTTAATTTTCAATAACTGAAGTAAACATAAAAGAAGCGATGCTAATCAGCTTAGGTTAGTTTCTTGATGATATTATATTCAACCAAGAAAAAAAAATCAGTGGAATCATTTACAAACAAAGTTTGTGAAAGTGGATTCGACATGATTTGGGAAGAGGTAACTTTTCTGGGTGTCGTTTCCATCATCAGCTTTAGGACACATCTTGAGATATGGATGGAAGCTTTGATGTATCTCCACCACACTCAGTTACCTCCTTGACTCTTCTATCTCTCTACTCTCTCTAATCTATATATTGTCATGCGAAAGGCAAATCTTCAGATTTCTTATAAATTAAGATAAGTCTTTACTTGAATTAATTTGGTAGAATTTTGATTCCTTGGATTGCTTCGGAAAGCTGTTCAGCAATGATCAGTCCAATCTCCAAACCCTTGTTTGGCCTCATTATGGGATGCTTAGGTTCAATTAATGATGCATATTACTTGCTTAAATAAATGAAAGCAAAGTCGTTAATTGTCTAATTAAGTAGATAGGAAGATAAAATTTCACACATCGATCATTATCAACTAATTGTAGTACACCGGCGCAAACAAAAAAAAAGTATCGTTGAAAGAAAATTACATTAAACACTATATTCCATCCGAAAAAAGTATCATTGAAAGAAAATTACATTAAACACTATATTCCACAAAAATAAATACTGAGAACCTTATATATATATATATAGATTGGGGTATATATCCGAATAATTTTGTTTTGTCCGGGATATGATTTTAGAACTTCTAAACACTTCATTCCACCGACCACACGGATATGGGCTATTGCTTTCGGCTCATTTGATTACTCAGAAGAAAGTCTATTCGTAGGCTGTACCTCCATCCAGAGGTTAGGTCTGTGTTTTTAATAGATCTGGGTTTAACCATTTCCTTTTCAAAAAAAAAAACACTTCACGTAGAGCTTGACTGCCAAAGACATGAATGGTTCAGATGATGGACGTATACACACGAAACCCTACGTCTCTATATGAAAGCAAGAGAAGAAAAACCGTCAAAGTAACATTTCATAACTTTTATTAATATAAAATATAGACAAAATAATTAGTGTGATACACTATTTAAAAACTAATACACTCAATAAAAAGGGAGATTGGGATTAAATCAAATGGATGAAAGAGGAGAAGAAAGAAGAGTAGTACTCAATAATTACGATCTACAACAAGTAACATCATCGTCGACGACGATCCAAGAGAATATGAACTTCCTCGTTCCATTTGAAGAAACTAATGTCTTAGCCTTCTTCTCTTCTTCTTCTTCCTCTTCTCTCTCCTCTCCTTCTTTCCCCATCTACAACTCTTCTTCTACCACTAATACTACTCATGCACCTCTACGTTTTTTTAATAATCTTCAGGTCTAGCTAGCTATGATCTCCTTTTCTACACATATATGCATATCCATTATTGTCTTGTTTTCATTGTTAAAAGTATTGATTGATCTTAATTTGGAGGATTTTAATGTGTTCTGTAGGGTGGAGGACCATTGGGATCAAAGGTGGTTAACGATGACCAGGATAACATTAGATGTGGAATCAACAATGATGGGCATTCTAATTCTTGGTAATTTAGCTCATTTGAATTCGTAGATGGATCCATTCCATTCTTCTTCTGTTACCATCAACTAATAACTACGTTAATAAAGTTATGAATATTGCCTTTAGTTTCTTCAGTAAATTGATCCTTTTTCTTGTCAGGGTTTATTATTAATTTTATAGGTTTTCCTTGAATTGTTTTGGGATCCAATAGAACGATAGAATATATACAAAGCCTTATGGCAAAAGATTAAACCTAAGGTATAAGTAATGTTTCTAATACATTATAGAGTGGTTGCATTTTCAGGTGGAGATCAAGTAGTGAGAGTGGAGAGTTGAAGAACAAAGTGAAGATACGGAGGAAACTAAGAGAGCCAAGGTTCTGTTTCCAGACGAAAACCGATGTTGACGTTCTCGACGTTGGCTACAAATGGCGTAAATATGGTCAGAAAGTCGTCAAGAACAGCCTCCACCCCAGGTAATTAACTCATTAATACAGCAATATTTATGTGACTGTTAATCGACCCTTTTAACTAACCTGAATTAACTTTACCAATCCTTCAGATAGCATGTGCTTAATGATTCTCGTATAATCACATTGACTGGTGATTGATATACTAGACATAAAATTCTCTCTTTAGACTGTTGCCGAACATTAGCTCAAGTATTAGACATGACTTCTCATACATCCTTATACAAAATGTATATGTTTAAAATATATTTGTGTAACAATATTACATCTATTGTAAGGAGATTTTTTATTTGAATATAATTTTAGATTCATCAAAAGATATGTATGTTATAAATTTAGTATTTATAGGTTGTCATCATTAAGAATACAAACAACATTTTCTATTTTTATCTCTTTTATTGTGCAGTATCTACACATATTTCCAACTATTTTTGTTACTAGTACACTATAAGGCTCGTGACATTCACACGTTTCTAATGTTTGGTTTGTTACTATTATTTTGGTATGGTCAACTGAATCTAATTAAATTGTGTTTAGTAATATTTAATTATTAATAAATGAATAATAAAATTTGGATATATATACAGGAGTTATTACAGATGCACACACAACAACTGTAAGGTGAAGAAGAGAGTGGAGAGGCTGTCGGAAGATTGTAGAATGGTGATTACTACTTACGAAGGTCGTCACAACCACATTCCCTCTGATGAGTCCACCTCTCCTGACCATGATAATTGTCTTTCTTCCTTCTAATCTTTCTTTACTTATATATAGACAGATTGTGGATGTGTGATATATTTCATATTTGATATGGCATGTGCTTTTCATCAGATGTTTTATATACTCTTGTCTTTTGTTTGTAATAGACTTATATACTCTCAATGTAGATTAGTTTTGATCAGGTGGCGTGATATAAGATCAAATTTGCTAAAATCATTTTGAAGCAAAATATACTTACCCGATGAAGAACATATTAAGAGATATAGGTGAAAGATCTTTTTCTTGATAAGAAAGGTGAAGGGGTGAATTAGTTGATGAATTAGCAAATTAGTCTTGAAGAAACAAAGAAACCAAAAGAGTAAAACACAAATGAAACAAATATCCATTGAAAGTTTGTATGTTGATCATGTGGATTACTGATTTACAATTTTTAAACTTTCATTTATACTAGCTTCAAAATTTGATATTTTTTTTCTTTTTAAAAACATCTTTATTTCTTTTTGTAATTTTAAAAGGCATATCGTACTGCGTGGATATTCAACCCTCACTTTTTTCTTTTTTGCACTTTATCCCTTTTCAAAGATAAACCCTCTGACCTCTCTCTAAAAAACAACAACCGCCGTGTTCCATCGTTTCCGGCCGGCGGGTTCGGCTCTTGTCGCCGCCGGTCCGGCCCTGTTCTAAATCATTTTTCTCTTCTGTTTTATTTTTCGTTTGCGGCCATGCACGCTTTCCTCTGGTGGTGGTCTGCCGTCGGCTTTCCGGAAAATGGTGGCTCCTCCACCGTGCTTCGCCGGCGTATGATTCTGGGACCATGTCGCTTCTTCGTCAGGCGTGGTCGCCGGCTTTCGATTCTCGAGGAAGGATTCGAGCTGTTTACAAAGGTGTTTCGTGTGGTGGGTTGTGGCCGAATTCGGAGGAGATGAAGCTCTCTGAAGGTCGGGCCTTCGAGTGTGACCTCGTTTCCTTTACATCCAATATTTGTCGTTGGAAGTGGAAGCGGTGGTCGTGAGTCTAGTCCCGGTAGATCCGGTGGTTATGTTCCGTCTCGTTCAACAGCGTCGACTTCGATCGGAGAGAAAGTGGGCGATTCACGATTCCGGCAAGGCATCGGTTGCGATCCCGGCGGTGACGACCGACAGCTTTGGAGATGACGATGCTTCTTACGCTGACACGTGTCCTTGTGTTGTTTGGCTTCAACACGTGGGCCTTGCGGTGGGGAAAGTTTGATGTGTCTCGATTTTGTTTTTGGACATGTAGATTGGTTTTTATATTTGGGTTTTTGCTTTTTTGTTTGGGCCGCGTTTTTTTGGACTTTTTGTAAATCCGTTTTATGTTTAATAATATACAAAATGGCAGAAAAAAAAAGGATATTCAACCCTCACACCTTCCAGATGTTGATTCTGTTTGACTTTTTCTGATGCATAGAAATTTAAGTTACTTGTAGAATCAACAGCTAGCTGATTAGTGTGTACGTCATTCCACATGTAAGATTTTCACATACGTACGTCTGTGAGAGTATTATCCACGTTTCAACTTCATGTGGTAGGACGAATTTTAAATATGAGCAATAAAGTATATAACAGAGTTTAACAATTTATTATAAAGGTATAAGTAGTAACAACACTCAAGCAAACCTAGCTACAAACTGGCTCATGGTCTACAAATACATATGTGGTATGATATTACAGATCACGTATATTGTTAGGGTTATATCTAGCTAGCAAGAAAAGCTTCTCTCTTCCTAATGATGACTATAGATGATTATTGATTCATGCAGCCGGAGCGTAATCATAGACTACATCATCGTCATCATCACCTTCGGTCTTGAAAGATATTGCAAATGCAGGGTGACCATTGCAATGGAGAACAAAGTCAAATTTTATTGCAGACATTCTATTTTACTCACTCTACTCAGTTGAAAACTAGTTGAAAAGAAGCTTTAAAGAAAATAAAACTAGGTATGATATAACATATTAATTGATGGTTACTTGCTATATTTATAGATGTGAAAAAAGCTAATGGCGAACGATGAACTCATTAAAACTGGGTCAGGGCATGTGACTCGCTGCTTATAATGTGTGCCTGACACAAGTGGAGTGTGAAAAACTGAGTAACCCACCCATTTTATGCCCTGACTCATCCGTCACTTTTATACATTTACTGGTCCCCCTCTTTTTTTTTTGATCACATATTGGTCCACCTCTCTTATTACACGATTTGTTAACACACATCATTTCATTATGACATAGTTTTCTTAACAGAATAATAAACTTTTTGAATTAAAAGATCTAAAAATAAAGTTTCTTTGTTTTCGTTTGGATTTTAGCAAAACTGTATTATAGGGTATTGATTCCCTCTACCAATAGCAACATCATGGCATCATGCAAGAACCTTGAGGGACAAAAGAAAAAGATTTATGATCTGATGTCTAGATTTGTTTTGAAGACTTCATTTCAACACTATTATTGTGAAAAGTTATTTTTCTCTCGGACCAACATAACAATAGTTTCTCTATAGTTGGACTTTTAACAAAGTAAGAGATGTCTAGATGTGTTTGTGTTTATCTTCATTTCAACATTATATACAGTTAAGATGTGTTTTCTTGGCCCAACATAACAATATTTACTTTGAATTGGGCTTTTAATAAAATAAAGACATGCTCTTAAATCTTTGGCAAGCCACCACAATTACTGGTTTATTTTGCTGTTCTGGACGATTGTTTTACTATTCGTTTCGATTCGATCCGAAAAATCTATAAATTGTAAATCAATAATCCGTAAATTTTGATTCGATCCGTTATTCGTTTTGATTCGATCCAAAAAGTCTGAATATCTGTAACTTAACGAATCAAAGCAAATATTAAAATTCAATATCCGTCAAAGACGAAGCAAATCACAAATACTAATATTTTTAGAAACGGATATCCGATCCGATCCGTTATATACAGATATATATATACATGTTTATAAAATTATACAATATATATACTTTTATATCTCTATATAAGTTTTATAAGGTTTTTATTCACTAAATTAATTATTTAGTTATTAAAAATTTTGAAAGTATGTAATTTAAAAAAAAATTGTAATCAAATATTATTATTTTATTTCAGACTTTTCTTTTTCTTTTATTTTTGTTTATTTTTTAATTTTTTATTATTTTTTACGAATCGAATCGGATATCCGGCAAAAATTAGAATATTCGCGGATATCTGAAACACCGGATATCCTAAGAGTTACGGATCAGATCAAATCAAAAAATCAAATATCCGTAGAGAATGAATCGGATCACGGATATCCTTAAAACTCCGGATATCCGCACCGTACCCACACCTATTTGAAGATATTTGTAGAACGATATCGTATGCAACTTAAAATAAATCATAATTTGACTTTCCTTATATAAAGTACTTCGATTATATGAAAAAATTGAAAATGTTATTTAGAAAGAAAGAGAAATTCTTGGGTTCATCCCTAGATTCATTCAACCAATAAGATTTCGTTATTTCATATTCAGTATCGTTAAAAAAGATTAAAATATTATCAAGTTATATTATATTTTTAAACAAAAAGAAAAATAAATAAAAAATAATATTAATTGCAAACACAAACACGTTTAAAAAAATATTTTTAATACCGTCAACCAAACACTATACTCTAAACCCTAAATCCTAAACCCTAAACTTTTGGGTAAACTCTAAACCCTTGGTCAATCCCAAACACTTGGATAAATTCTAAATCCTACGGTTCAGGATTTATCCAAGGGTTTAGGATTTACTCAAGAGTTTAGGGTATAGTATTTAGAGTTTAGAGTTTAATATTTAGGGTTTAGTATTTTGTTGACTGTGTTAAAATATCTTTTTAAAAAATTCCAAAAATTTAGGATTTATCCAAAGGTTCAGGGTTACCAAGTGTTTAGGATTTATTATTTAGGGTTTATTATTTAGGGTTTAAGGTTTAGTGTGTTGCTGACAGTATTTTAAATATAATTTTTTTTTTGCAACTACTATTATTTTTTTGCAACTACTATTATTTTCTATTTATTTTTTATTTTAAAAACATAATAAAAGTTCACAATATTTTGTTTCTTTTTTAAAAGATACTGAATATGAAATATCGATATTTTATTGGTTAGTGAAGTTCAACCTAGGGGTGAATCCAAATATTTCTCTAGAAAAAATGAGCAGTCACGTTGTATTTGGCTTCGAAAAAGATACGAGAAGAGATACACGTTACGCAGTTATTGATGATCCCCAAATGCTACAAAAAAACTATAAAAAGATATCTTTATTCTTAGTTCTCTCACGAGACATGCTTTACTTTTTCATCATTCGAATCTAACCTGGCTGTCGTGTTTAACTAATTGTTTTTTTTTTTTGAAAACTAACTAATTGTTTTTATTTCTTGTACCTTCAGGTACTAATCAAGTATACGTTCAGTACTCGCATCATAGGAAAAAACAAATACTATACCATAAAATAATGTCCACCTAATATATGCTTAAACCCTATGTTCATGAGTTAATCAAATGTTGTCAACTTACAGCTCGTCGTTCATGAATGTAGCTAGGAACTATACTATAACTTATTTGGAAGATAAATTACTAACGAGCTAACAAAAAATGCATCAGTTTGAATATGTAGCTATGAACTAAATGTTACTAAACCTTTTTCAAAAAAAAAAAACTACAATGTTATTTGAAAGCCTTTTACAAAAAAAAAAACTATAATGTTATTTGAAAGATAATAATAACTAATAAGCTAACAAAATTGCATCAGTTTGAATATTGTAGGTAGCTATGAACTATACTTTGATGTTATCTGGAAAATAAATCACTAAACAACTTTAAAAATGCAATCATTTTGAATGTAGCTAGTAATGCAAATGTATTATTATTCGGAACTTTTCAAAAAAGCGATGGTTACGCAACATATTCCTCTTGTAAAAGTTAAAATATTTCTTTTACGATAAAGCAATTTTTTTTTGTTAACGTTGAATTATCTTCTTAATATTGATCTTTAACTTTTGGGTTTGCTTGTCTAAGAAACTTTGCCTAAGTGCGTCAAAATTAGCTGTCAATCCTGGCATGTTAGATTCAGATCAATCTATAATCTACGCAATAACTACATTTCTCTAACAATCCTGATTATTTTGGGCTATAAGGAAATGATACCAGATGGGAATGGATTCGCATATTTCGCATTATTAGCAACACATGCACTTGGTAAGATCACTATCGTCATGACTTTCTATTTTAAAATATCCTCGCCACATGTCCATGTAATATGATGAGTATGGGATCCCATCTCCCACTTTATGAACAGGGGCGAACGCAAACAGTGCCAGCCTTGGGCAAAAACAGAGGAAGCAGTTGCTTCTAGCCGTTTATTTTATATAACTTAATTTCTGCCAAAACTTTATAAAAGTCCTCAGTAGTATAGCGGTTTCTGTGCTCCATATCACATCAAGTTAACCAACCAGGAATCAAAGCTCCATCTCACCATATTAGCTTTTTAATTTTCTTTCTCTAAAAAGGTGGCCTATTTTTTTTTCTTTTGTTTCTAGTTTATAAAATTTCTAGGACCGGTTTTCGATTAACGGTATAGGGTCACGTGCTTCCAACTGATTTTTTTTGTTTCTCCTGATAATATGTATAAAATCTAAGAAATGTCTCAACTTAAAAGCTCTATATATTTTGTAAAAGGTCATGTTGCCCACATCTAAATATAATCCTATATCTGCCTCTGATTACAACCAAAAATTACATATACTATAATTTTCCAAATCACATCAATATTTTCATAATTG
>NW_026618818.1:0-10728 GCF_000801105.2 Raphanus sativus
GGCGAGCAAGGTCACTACTCGATCATGATGCACATAAACAAAGACATAAATCCTGAATAAAATTGCATAAGAACAGAGTGTGAAACAATAGGGTTCAGATGATCTTCTCTATGAGAGGATGGATTCTTCTCCCTTACAAGTTGCAGATCGCAATACTCAGTGTTCTCTTGTAAAAACTAGCGTAAAACCAATAGAAAAAATAGATAGATGGCGTTTTATATGGAGGCGCCAATCAGAAGAGAAAAAGATTAGGGCAACAAGGCTTTAATTCCTGAAATAGGAGTTTCCATATTCGTCTGGAACAATCTCCGGATCACTCTGTCTGCTTGTTCCGCTTGAGAGAGAACAGTCTCGGGACTGTTCTCTTGAGTGTTCTCCGCAGGAATGCTCCAAAAGGACCTCTTTTCATCAGGCACCTTCTCTTCTTTCTTCTGCTAACTCCAGACCTGTAAAAGGTCAAAAGGGACTAGACTGACACGAATTAGTGACTTGAAACAAATGAAAACATATATACAATGATGTGAAAAACACCATATATCAATTGCCGAGCCATAAACAACATCACCATCAAGTATAGGCATCCAATTCCACGGCTAGATGACATGCTAGATGAGCTCAGTGGTGCCACTATCTTCTCAAAGATAGACTTGAAGAGTGGTTATCACCAGGTAAGAATGAAAGAAGGAGATGAGTGGAAGACTGCTTTCAAGACCAAGAGAGGTCTTTATGAATGGCTAGTCATGCCATTTGGTCTTACCAATGCTCCAAGCACTTTCATGCGCCTCATGAACCATGTTCTAAGGGAGTACATCTGTAAGTTTGTAGTTGTATACTTTGATGATATCTTAGTCTATAGCAACAGCTTAGAAGATCATCTTATTCATCTTGAAAAGGTTTTGGAAACCTTGCGCCAAGAGCATCTTTATGCTAATCTCAAGAAATGTACTTTTTGCACTGATCAACTAGTTTTCCTAGGCTTTGTTGTTAGTTCACAAGGTCTAAAAGTGGATGAAGAGAAGATCAAAGCAGTACAAGAGTGGCCCACGCCAACTACAATAGGCCATGTGAGGAGTTTCCATGGACTAGCAAGCTTCTATAGAAGATTTGTCCGAGACTTCAGCACCATAGCTGCCCCATTAACTTCAGTAATCAAGAAAGATGTGGCTTTCAAATGGGGAAGTGAACAGGATGAGGCCTTTCAAAACCTCAAAGATAGTTTAACTAATGCTCCTGTTTTAGTTTTACCTGATTTTAACAAAACTTTTGAGATTGAATGTGATGCATCAGGAACAGGTATTGGAGCAGTGTTAACTCAAGGAGGAAAGCCAGTAGCATTCTTCAGTGAGAAGTTACATGGAGCTACACTCAACTATCCTACCTATGATAAAGAATTATATGCACTAGTGAGGTCATTGGAGACTTTGCAGCACTATCTACTCTCTAAGGAGTTTGTGATCCACACTGACCACGAGACACTCAAGTACTTGAGAGGACAAACTACCTTGAAGAAGAGGCACGCAAGGTGGCTAGAGTTTGTGGAATCTTTTCCTTATATCATCAAGTACAAGAAAGGAAAGGAGAACATTGTAGCTGATGCTTTGTCAAGAAGGCATGCGCTTATATCTTTGATGGAAGCCAAGGTAATGGGGTTTGAGCACATCAAAGAGCAGTACCAAGAAGATCCAGACTTTGGAGACATCTACAAGCAGTGCAACCAAGCCGCATTTGGATCTTTCTATCAGCATGATGAGTTTCTATTTAAGGATAAGAGGTTGTGTATCCCACAAGGTTCCATGCGAGACTTGATCTTGAGAGAAGCACATGGTGGTGGTCTTATGGGACACTTTGGGCGTGACAAAACCTTAAGTATAGTGGCAGAACACTTCTATTGGCCACACTTGAGAAGAGATGTTGAGAAGCTATGCGCAAGATGCATTGTTTGTCTCAAAGCTAAATCCAGGTTACATCCTCTATTCACTTTTGTATTTGTAGAGTGATAAGTAAGAATCAAGAGATAATCTGTGTAGTTTAGAGGTTTGGAGATTAAGAGAATAGTAAACTAGAGAGAGAATACTCAAAACTCCACTAATTGATAAATGATGAGGTTTACAAGTATATAAGGATGAGAGCAACAAGGATTTCGAAATACAAAGCATGTGTAGTCAATGGACAGGCTGGAACTCCTTTTGAAACACTTGGCTACCATTTCTCACATGCTTGTAATAGTGCTAAAGCATCTTCTCCTTTCCAGCATATGACAGGCTGTCTAGGACTCTCTTCTTGCTTTCCAGACTGCTCTTCCTTATCCTGATTGAGTATTGGGCGTGTGACACTTCCCAAGTGGTGCAAGGTAATTTCCCAAGCCTTTAACTGAGTTACCACAGTAAAAACAAAGTTACTGTGGTAAAACTCCAAAGTTATTGTCTGCTCCAATACTCTTCTTCTATCAATGTATCCACTCTTCATAACCTCATCTTAACACTCCCCCTCAAGCTTGACCATGTGAAACAAGTCAAGCTTGGAAATCAAGAAGACCTCCCTCATTAAAAACCTCACCAAGGAAAACCCATTGGGATAAAACCTTGATGAGGGAAAAAGAGTGGAGACTCCATGGTTAAGGGGATCAGCTCCTGGGAGTAAGATCAATGAGTCCAAGCCTGGAAAGTATGGACTCCATTGTCTTTAATCTCGCTGCCTTAGTAAACACATCTGCTAGCTGATCTTCACTTATTGTATAGCATGGTAGAATAACTCCTAAGATAATCATCTGCCTCACTTTATGACAATCCACTTCTATGTACTTTGTTCTCTCATGGAACACTGAATTGGATGCAATGTTAATGGCTGCTTGATTGTCACAATGCATGGTCATAGGAGTAGACTGCTCAATCTCCATATGCTTCAAAATACCCTTGATCCAGACCAACTCGTTTGTTAGCTTCAACATAGCTCTATACTCAGCTTCAGCACTTGAACAGGAGATGACCTTCTGCTTCTTACTCTTCCAAGTAACCAGATTACCTCCAATGAATGTACAATACCCAGTAGTTGATCTCCTATCAACTCTATCTCCTGCCCAATCAGCATCACAATACCCAACCACTTCTGTACTGCCATTACAACCCATCCAAACTCCTTATCCAGGGGAGCCACTCAAATACCTCAGTATCCTATCAACCATCTTCCAGTGATGTACCTTTGGCGCCTGCATATGCTGGCTCACTTGATTCACAGCAAAACATATATCAGGTCTGGTGATAGTCAAGTAGATCAACTTGCCAACCATCCTTTTATACAGCTTAGGATCCTCAAACAACTGGTTCTCTTCAACCTCCCCCTCAAGCAAGACCTTATACCCCTCCTCAATAGGAGTCTTAGCTATCTTTCCTCCAAGTACATCAGTCTCCTTTAGCATATCCATAGTGTACTTCCTTTGAGACATAAACAAACCCTCCTTTGATCTGCATATCTCAATCCCCAGAAAATATTTCATCTCTCCCAAGTCTTTAATGTCAAACACAGACTTGAGAAAGTCTTTTGTGGCTTGTATCCCAGCCTTATCACTTCCTGTGATAATCAGATCATCTACATACACCAAAATCACAATGATCCCTGATGGTCCGACCAGTGTGAAGAGTGTATGATCCAACTCAGACTTCTTGAACCCTCTCCCATTGAGAGTAGTGCTCAGCTTGTGGTACCAAGCCCTAGGTGATTGCTTCAGCCCATATATTGACTTCTTCAATCTCAACACATTTCCTGCTTTACTAGATTCTCAAGACCAGGAGGAGGGAGCATGTATACCTCATCTTCTAGCTCACCTTGTAAGAAAGCATTCTTCACATCCATCTGCCACAAATCCCATTCCAAGTTTGTTGCAACAGATAAAACAATCCGAATTGTGTGCAGCTTGGCTACTGGTGCAAAAGTGTCAATATAATCTTCTCCATAAGTCTGTGTGAACCCTCTTGCTACCAGCCTAGTCTTCCTTCTATCAATCTTCCCATTTGGTAAGTACTTAATGGTAAAGATCCATCTGCTAGACACTGCTTTCTTCTCTTTTGGTAGTTCACTCTCATACCATGTATCATTTCTGATCATAGCATCAGCCTCAGCATTCACTGAATCCCTCCACTCTTGAATCAGCATGGCTTCTTCATAACTTGTCTCCTCTTCAGTATCACTCAGCTGAATCAGCTCCTCATGCTCCGCATTGGCTCCTTGTTTAGCTAGGTTTGCATCATCCCCTCCTCCTTTGAAAGGATTTGTCCTCAAATCTAAATGATCAGCACAAAAAGGAATTAGATCAGCAACATTAAAAGTATTACTAATAGCATACTTCCCTTGAAGATCGATCTTGTAGGCATTGTTATTGATCCTCTCCAGTACTTCAAATGGTCCATCTGTTCTTGGCAAGAGTTTGGACTTTCTTTCCTCAGGAAACCTTTCTTTTCTCAAGTGGATTGTCACCAAGTCTCCTGGTTCTAGTATGAGTTCTCGTCTGCCTTTGTTGGCGAATCTTGCATACTCTTTGGTTCTCTCCTCAATATTCTTCTTAACCTGCTCATGGAAAGAGACAACAAACTCGGCCTTGGCCTTCCCATCAAGATTAATCTGCTCTTTGTATGGTATAGGCAACAAATCAAGAGGAGTCAAAGGATTAAACCCATAAACTATCTGAAAAGGTGAGAACTTAGTAGCTCGGTGAACAGAGTGATTATAAGCAAACTCAACATGAGGCAAACAATCTTCCCAAGTCTTAATATTCTTTTTAATCACAGCACGCAAGAGAGTAGCCAAGGTCCTATTAACTACTTCAGTTTGCCCATCAGTTTGTGGGTGACAAGTAGTAGAAAACATCAGCTTAGTTCCTAGCTTAGACCACAGAGTTTTCCAGAAATAACTCAAGAACTTGGTGTCTCTATCAGAAACAATACTCCTAGGCATGCCATGAAGTCTAACCACTTCTTTAAAGAACAAATCAGCAATGTGAAGAGCATCATCAGTTTTGTGGCAAGCAATGAAGTGAGCCATTTTAGAGAACCTATCTACCACCACAAAAATCGAGTCCCTTCCTCTCTTAGTCCTAGGCAATCCTAACACAAAATCCATTGATATGTCTACCCAAGGTGCATCAGGAATGGGAAGTGGAGTGTACAAACCTTGAGGCCGAGCTTTAGCCTTAGCTTGAGTACAAATGACACATCTACTGCATATCTTCTCGACATCTCTCTTCATGTTTGGCCAGTAGAAGTGTTCCTTTAGAATAGCATAGGTTTTAGCAACACCAAAATGCCCCATCAGACCTCCACCATGTGATTCCCTAACATAGAGCTCTCGCAAAGAACAATTAGGCAAGCACAATCGATTTTCAAAGAATAAGAAACCATCAGCTTGATAGAATTTGCCACTAGTATGTTTCTCACTATCCTTAAAGTGTTCTTTGAAATCAGGATCATCATCATAGTAAGATTTTATTTGATCAAAGCCTAACAACTTAGTTTCCATGGAAGCAAGCAAAGTATATCTTCTTGAAAGTGCATCAGCAACAACATTCTCTTTACCTTGCTTGTAGTGGATAACATAAGGAAAGGTTTCAAGAAATTCTACCCACTTGGCGTGCCTCTTATTCAGCTTGTGTTGTCCCTTTAGGTGCTTGAGTGATTCATGATCAGTGTGGATCACAAACTCTTTCGGCCACAAGTAGTGCTGCCATGTCTCCAAAGCCCTGATCAATGCATAAAGCTCTTTATCATAAGTCGGATAGTTCAGCATAGCACCTCCAAGTTTTTCACTAAAATAGGCAATGGGTTTCTTTTCTTGCATCAGCACTGCTCCAATACCTATACCAGAAGCATCACATTCAATTTCAAAAGTCTTAGAAAAATCAGGGAGTGTAAGTAAAGGTGCTTCAGTCAACTTCCCTTTTAGGTTCTGAAAAGCTTCTTCTTGTGCTTCTTCCCATCTGAAACCCACATTCTTTTTGATAACTTCAGTGAGGGGTGCTGCAATAGTGCTGAAGTCTCTGACAAACCTTCTGTAGAACCCAGCTAGTCCATGAAAGCTCCGGACTTCACTCACACTCTTAGGAACTGGCCAATCTCGGATGGCTTTTACTTTCTCTTCATCCACCCTGATCCCTTGAGCTGAAACAACAAAGCCTAAAAACACAAGGTGATCTGTTCCAAAAGTACATTTATCAAGATTAGCAAAGAGAGATTCTTTCCTAAGCACTTCTAAAACAATCCTCAAATGTTCAGTATGCTCAGACAAACTTTTGCTATAGATCAAGATGTCATCGAAATAAACTACCACAAAGTGTCCTATGAAGGCTCTCAAAACATGATTCATCAGCCTCATGAAAGTGCTAGGAGCATTAGTTAAACCAAAAGGCATAACAAGCCACTCATACAATCCATGTTTTGTTTTAAAAGCAGTTTTCCATTCATCTCCTTCTCTCATCCTAATCTGATGATATCCACTCTTTAAATCTATCTTAGAGAAAATGCAAGACCCATGCAATTCATCAAGCATATCATCAAGTCTAGGGATAGGATGTCTGTACTTTACAGTGATATTGTTGATGGCTCTGCAGTCAACACACATGCGCCAGCTTCCATCCTTCTTTGGCACCAGTAGTACAGGTACGGCACAAGGGCTCATGCTTTCTCTAATGTGTCCTTTAGCCATCAGCTCATCAACCTGCCTTTGTAACTCCTTGGTTTCGTCTGGGTTGGTTCTATAGGCTGGTCTATTTGGAAGAGAAGTGCCTGGAACCAGATCTATTTGGTGTTCAATCCCTCTGAAAGGTGGCAAGCTAGCTGGACTTTCTCCTGGAAAGACATCACCATATTCCTGCAAGATAAACTCAAACCCTTTCGGAAGCTCCGGAGCACGGTTAGAAGAGGTTAGTAGTGAACCTTTAAAGATAAACAAAAGCAAAGGTTGTTGGAGAATCAAAGCTTTCCTGATCTCACTGTTTTTGGCCAAAGGATTAGTTCCTTTCTTTGATTCAGATGAGTTCTCCTTGGCTTCTTGTCGCCTGAGCCTTAGTTGTAGCTGATCTTCATGAACTTCTTGAGGTGACAAAGGTGCAAGCACAATCTTTTTATCCCTGTGAGTGAAGGAGTGGCGATTTGTAAACCCATCATGGATAGCTTTCTTGTCATACTGCCAAGGCCTGCCTAAGAGGATATGACTGGAATCCATGGGTAGTACGTCACACACTATCTCATCTTGGTACCTCCCAATGGTTATAGGAACCATAACTTGCTCAGTGACCTTCAGCTCGCCTCCCTCATTAAGCCATTGAAGTGGGTAAGGTCTAGGATGCTTCCCTGTTTTTAGGCCAAGCTTTGCTACAAGAGATTCACTAGCCACGTTAGTACAACTTCCACCATCTATAATCAAGCTGCAAACTTTATCATAAACAGTACAACGAGTGTGAAAGAGATTCTCCCTTTGATCATTGTCTTCTGGTTTGGATTGGACCTGAAGAGACCTTCTTGTAACCAGGAGCTGTCCTCGGACTGGATAATCTATCAACTCTTCCTCGGAAGCATCAGCATTCTCTTCCTCAGATATAATATCTCCATTATCCAAGAGAATCATCACCTTCTTGTTAGTGCATTCATTAGCATAGTGACCAATGCCATGGCACTTGAAACACTTCACATCTCTTGATCTAGTTGCTGGTGCTTTTCCCTTATCATCACGCTGATAGTCTTTGTGTTCTTCCTTGGGTTTAGCTAGGCTTTTCTCATCCTTGGTTGTCCTGTAGTTGTTGCCGTATGAACCCTTGGAGCTGTTCTTTCTCTTCTGTTGTTGCTCAATGAGGATAGCTTTGTGAAGAAGCTCATAGATGTCATCATAATCCTGCAGCTCCAATCGATCTTGTATTTCCCTGTTGAGACCAGCTTGGAACCGAGCCATAGTTGCATTAGAATCCTCAACAACAGATGCTTTTATCATGAGAGTCTCCATCTCCTGATAGTAATCCTCCACGCTCTTAGATCCTTGAGTGAGCCTCCTTAGTTTCAGATGAACATCCTTGTGGTAATGACTTGGAACAAATCGTTTCCTCATGAGAGTCTTGAGTTCAAACCAACCTGATACTGCTGCTTCCCCGGTTCTTCTTCTTGTTGAAGTAATCTGATCCCACCAGTGAAGAGCATAACCATTGAATTCAGTTGCTGCAAGTCTAACCTTCTTGAGCTCTGAGTAGTTGTGACAATCAAAGATCAACTCTATCTTTTTTTTCCAATCAAGGTAATCGTCTGGATTGCTGGTACCACTGAAGATTGGTACTCTGAGCTTGATGTTACCAAGACTGTCATCTGGCCTGTGTCTCTCTGCCCGGTTGGTTCTGGTCTGAGATGGTGCTCTAACTGATCTTACTTCATCTGAACTCCTTCCAGAAGAGGTGATATCATCATCAGTTAAGCCAGTAGCAACTCTCTTGCCTCTCCTTTTCTCTCTAGCAGCTTTCCTAGCCTGAGAAGCACTACCTAAAACATTGTTAGTAGCAAAGGAATTTCTTTCAAATTCAAGTTTCTTATCTATTGCTTTCATCAGAGTTGACATCATAGCATCCATCTGGACTTTGTTGAATAGGTTTGGATGATCTTCCCGCTCATGCTCTTCATCCGACATGATTCCTATTAAGAAACTCAACAAGAAAGGTTAGAACACAATATGATAGCCGAAGCCTCACTGGTGTTTCTCTCAAGTGTTTCTCTCAAGTGTTTCAGTTTGTGAATCCAGGAGTTCAATAGCAAACAGAGTTCAAGCCTTTTGAAGTCAATTCCCTAACCCCAAAGAGAAGAAAAGATAGACAGTATTAAGAGATTTAGTTCGCAAGAGGCTTTACCACCAGAGACTGGATTTCTCTTCAGTCTGGCTGGATTTCTCTTCAGCCTTAGATACCTTGATCTTTCTTTTTTTTTTTTTTTAAAACTGGTCGGCCCCCTCGCACTTTTAGATAGATAGGAAAGAGATGGATAGATTCACAGAAACAGAATGATCAAAAGAGGTTCCCAAAGAGAAAAGAAAATCGAGTACAAACCCTGAATCAAAAGCCCTCAATCTGCTCTGATACCACTTAATGAAACCCTTGATGGTTTTGAATCCCTTTTGGATGGATCTGAGGGTGATATGGGTTGTGTTTTGCGGATTAGATCAAGGATGGTATTGTCTCCTTGATAGATGAATGATTACTTGGATAGATTGATAGATGGAGATGGTTTGCGGATGAAGGTAGAGATGGTTGGTGGTTCTTCAGTGTGAGATCGATGGAAGAGATCAAACACTTGTGTAGATGCGCCAGAGATCGTGAGTATCACGCCCACAAACAATGATCTAAGGCAAAAGCCGTGCAGAGAATCAACTCCTAGGCAAACAGTGTTCAGAAACTGAACAAAGGATTCACAAAAACAAAGGAAAGATTTTTATTTGAAAAGTGAATGAATCATACTTTGGATTCTCACGGTTTATGTAGAACAATGACAAAGAAAGAATGTGGAAACTTGCAACAAGACTTGTGTGAAACTAAGAAGAAAACACTTAGAACTAGGCAATCTCGAAGACTGAGTAATTGAAGAATTCCTTGACTTGATTCTCCATCGAAATTGGTTCTGGTTTAGAATAAACCAACATCGAAATTGCATTCTTCAATCTCCTGGTTTGTGATCTTGTAACCGGGCCTAACTTGGTTATGAGATCATGGTTGTCGTGGGCTTTACTTGTCTCCTCTTCAGCAACATCTAGCTCACTTGTCTCCTCTTCAGTATCACTCAGCTGAATCAGCTCCTCATGCTCCGCATTGGCTCCTTGTTTAGCTAGGTTTGCATCACCTCCACTCTTGAATCAGCATGGCTTCTTCATAACTCCTTGGCACATAGCTCTCATCTAGACTCACTGTGAATACTATATGCTCTTCTGGAAACTCAGCAAAGGAACACACAGCTTGGGAAGGATGCTCCACAGCCTGGGCATTGTAGTACACTCTCGTGTTTACCCAGTTGGAAGGATCCCTCTTTATCCTTGTGCTCCTCCGCAATGGTTGAACCATTTCTTCAGTCTAAACCTCCTCTAAACTAGTAGGCCCTCCTTGCTCATCTCCACTAGACTGAGCAACATTCTCATCTGAACCAGCAGACTCCCCTTGCCCATCTCCAATAGACTGAGCAACATCTTGATCATGCTGACCTGAATCTTCTTGGTTCTGCTCTTGCTGACCTGATTCAGATCCATTCTCCCCCTCATGATCAAGAGGGGTTGTACTACTAGTTTCCCCAGCCTGATCAGTAGGTGAAGTTCTTCTTGATACCTGATCCCGGGACATGTCTACTCCTAGCTTTTCCAGAAGAATCCTAAGAGTAGTCGCCCTCTCTGATAGAACTTGAGACAGATCCTCCAAATCTTCCCACTTCTCCTTCTCATAATACCCAGTTGATTCCACAAACTTAACATCTCTAGATACCAGAACCCTCCTTGTGTTTGGATCATAGCACTTGTACCCTTTCTGGGTGATTGAATACCCAATAAACATGGCTTTAGTACTCTTCTCTTCCAGCTTATCTCTCTGCTCTCCTGAAACCCATACATAGCATACACACCCAAAAACTCTTAGATGATCAATGCTTGGCTTGTTCTTGTTCAGCACTTCAAATGGAGACAGATTCTTCAAAACTTTAGTTGGAACTCTGTTGATGAGATAGCAAGCAGCCT